>NC_060269.1:17377040-17528817 GCF_021613505.1 Equus quagga
TTTAGCTGTTGCTCTGTAATGATTACTCGTTGTATCTCTTTATCTCTGATGCTGGCTATTGCAATTAAGGAAGGAGGTTCGATGCCACTCAAGTTCACAGGACCTGATCTTCAATTTTATGGGTTGAGAGACTAAAATCTGTCAGTGTCATCAGAGTTTACCTGTATTTCAAGTCCTAAATCATCCTAACAAAACTCAGTCATGACTGATGCATGTATCAAAATGCCAATAAAACGTGTCTCAATTCCTTGACAAGGGTTAAATGCTCATGTGTAATACCCATGCCATCTCCTTCTTGGTGTCGGGGTATCTGGAGAGCAAACTGTAATCAAAAGGTAGCTTGGGTAGTGGCAGTGAGAAAGGAGAGGGATAAACTGCTCTGCACAAGAAATAAACAGAAATGGAATGGGCGGAAGTGTGACAAAGCCAGGGGGTTTAAGGAAGTTCACATTATTGCAATCAACGGTACTAATTGTATAAATTCTGCTGTATGATTGATTAAATAGAATTTACTAGACTACTGTAAATATTGCTACTTTACTTTTGTCTTTTACCTGAGAAAATGTGTTCAGATTTAAGACAGCAATGCATGCATCCAGGTTATATGTTATGGAATCGCTCTCATGAGAGCTTCAGTTTTCCTTTGTTCACTTTGAATGCTTTGTCTCATTCACTTTAATAATGACATAAAACAATCCAAATATAAAATGAAACTAAAGAAGAATTTGTTCTACTGATTTTCATTAAAAAATGAGATAATCCTTTTTAATTCAGAGACGACATTACGTGATCAGATTGTCTTCACTTCTCTTACCCTTTTCATTGTTTCCTGTGGCCATACAATTTTTCCCTTTGTTTCTAGCTTGATTTGATTTAAGCATGAATACTACTAAAACTCCTTCATTATTTAAAATTGATGCTTATTTTTATTCTTTTGTTCTAGAAATGCATCTAACTCAAAACCAAGCATGTGTGTTATTCATGCCCCAAACTGCCTTATTAGAAATACCCTATTTTCGGACTGACAGGATGCTACACTAAATATGTTATTTGCTCCCTTGCTTAGCTGCATTAAGCAGCAAAGAGCATTTGATTCAGCATAAGGCAGCTGGTGATATGAATGCAATGTAACCCACTATCATGGCTATAAAAAAAGACAGATTAAGTTCATGACTGCAGCCATAACCTTGGTCTAATAAAATAAAACAAAATAAGGCCTATTATAGTGTGTTTATTGCCATCTGTTACTAAATACTTCTTTTGGATGATTCTGGAATGGCTTCATAGCCTTCACACTGAGCCGGCTGTCTATGAAATGCAAAACTCAGAGGAGTTAGAAAAACGTTCAATGAATTCACATAACACATGCAAATCATCTGTGTTCGGACATGCCATACTCTCAATTTATGCTCTCTGAATTTGCCCTGAATGTGATTTCTATCCTGCTGAGAAGCCAGCAAGAGTTTGTGGATGATCCTTTGTTATATTTTACATTTATACGGAGCCTATGACCTTTACACAATTTAAGCATAGCTATTCTTTATCACTTATCTTTGAAGAAGCAACCCCTCTAGTTTATGGAGGATAAAATTAAAACACAGGCAATGTGCAATAGATTATAGCATTGAGCTAGAACAGATCAAAATAATGTATCTTCATGGTCCCAGGAATAATGGTTCACCAAGAGGGCAAGAGTAGCCTCCGTGACATCCCAGTCACAGAGGAGCCTGTAGACACTGCTTGGTGAGAGACAAGACTGCTGGATTTTGCAGTCATTTGAAGAGCAGTAGAGATAGAGTAAAAAAAAGAGACTAATTTCTTCCCATAAGGAATCTGTGTACTTTCCCCACTTTATTCTGAGCCCCTTGCAATGGACCTTGTCCATTTCCTTAACACTGTATAATGCAAAAATAAAGCCAGCATACAATTTAACATCTCAAACAGGACACTTTCAAGAGTTAAAAGATGGGAACTATTGAAAATTACAATGGGACAAGAAGTTCACACCAAAACTGTTGGGGCCATCAATATGAGATGGATGACATACTGTTTTAAATTATTTTCGATTCAATCTTTCTTACTTTATCCTCACTATTTATCCATTTAACCTTCTAGCCAACTTCCATTTATTCTTCTCTTCTAAATAGAAACCATGCTAAAATATAAGATTTATCAATTTTTGTTCCAAAGAATATTGCCTGTTATATACTCAAAAATTGAAGAAAAGTGAAAAAAAGATAAACAATCATCATACTTTCTTTTATTTAAATTTCTGATTAATGGAAAAATGCACATATGTGTGCGTACATCTATGTATGTCTCTGCATGTATATTAGATATGTGTACACATAATTTTTCTGTCTTGTATAGATGTCATTGCTTAACAAAATATGTTTCATCACTTGCTAAATGACGTTTTATACTCACTATTAACCTTTTCAAAAATGATACTCTCAAGGTAAATAATTTATTTGAACTCAGGAGTCAAGCTGGGATACCTTCCCAGAAAAAGATATAAAATATTTGTTTGTTTTTTAAGTAGAATATACGATTTGAATTGGGGATGAAAAATATCCAATTACTGGCTCTAGAATCCCGTGGGAAAATAAAAAGCAAAAACAGAAGCCCTGTTGCTAGAACTGGAAAGAAGGGCAGAAGAAGAATAGGATGAAATTTACTTCAATTCTGAGCCATCTGACTTTAAAAATTAATACTTAAATTTCTCCTGATTAAGGACGCAATTGGTCCTGAAACCTGAGACAGATCTGTTTACAGGTGGGAGTCCAATGACTGCAGTTTTGGAGTGAGGATGCTATGGGGCTTGGTGACGGCAGAGTTAGCCTATCGTCTATTATGGGCTATCAAATTTAAATCTCTTTGCCAATTGGCCTTATTCATATTTTTTGAAATTTATTATTTTAAGGCTATATTTAAGATAATTTGCATCTCTAGAAGAGATCCTTAGTGTCAACTTATGTGTATATATTATCACTATTATACCACCTTTTGAATTTGCCTGATGAGAAGTAGAAGCAAAAACTTTCCAGTAGACATAGAATGTGAGAGCTGGAAAGATTCAAAGATATAATTAAATCTATTCCTCTTAAGTTATAGGTGACAAATATGATGTCCAAAAGTTTAATTGATTTGCCCAAAGCCACAAAACTAGCTCATGGCAGAACTGGATCCGGATTCTGAGTCTCTGGAATCCTGATCCAGTCCTCTCATCTGTATATCATAATGTATCATGTTGTCCTCATGTGTCTACCCTAGAAGATGCCTCCTTTTTCTTCATCTTTGTACATCTGAAGATATATTTTGTTAGCCTGCAGAAAGTCTGTGCCATTTTATGAAATGCTGGAGCAATGCAAACACCACCCATTTCTAATACATATGTAAAAGCATATATATAAAATATATGTATAAATACATACATTGTATATAATAAAATATTTAATATATATAAAATGTACATATTTTATATTTTATAGGCATATTTTTATACATATATATATATAAGATGTAACCACTGTCAATATTATATGATAAGAGCGCCTAGAATTCTTTTAATTTAAAATAATCTAAGTACATTTTTATTATGTTTCCACTCTAATAAAACGTGTCTGGCCTATCGAATTTGTTTTACTTTTAATTTATCCATTAATTCATTCAACAAAGTTATAGAGCTCTTGTTATGTGCCAGATAGTCTTCCACATGCTAACAAAATGGTAATTAAAAAAGAAAAAGATAATAGCTATGCATCTATTTCTTAAGGAACTTACATTCTAATGTTTTTCTCTCTTCTTAGGGGAGGAGGCATGAAATTTTCCTTTCAAAAGGAAAATTGAAGAATAAAAACATAGCAGTTTAAACCATGACGTAAAAACAGGTAGCTTACGTGATTTTCAGAGTGAACTAGGGTGCCACATTAGATTTGATTTGCTAGACAGTCACCTCAGTTTGAAATTTTTAGCTTTTTAATTTTCTTCTCATTTTATTACAAGCATTTTTCTTTAATTTAATTGAAACACATATAATATTTAAATTCATATTAATAATTAATGTGTTCCGGAATCCTCTAACTCCATACTCTTATGTCCACTTTTGCATATTGAAAACATGTTAGACAGTTTGCCATTTTCCTTTGTCATTGCATACAATGGGACACCTTAACCATAAACTGTTTCATTTAAAATTTTTCATATATATTGAAAAATTTTCTATTTACAATATTGCACAAATGAAAATTCTCACAACTTCAGGTTCTTCATTTTCACAAACTATTGCTAATCTATTAGGCATCATCAGAATTCATAAAATATTATTCAATTTGACAGAAGAAAATGGTTTCTTGCTGTTTTGATTTACATGGTTTTACACGAGTGAGATCAAATACATTTTCATATGCTTATTGGTCATTTATGGTATTATTTTTTTGTTTTTGGTAATCATTTATTTGCCCATTATTTAAGATAAGAATCGTGGTTTTTCAATTTTCCAATCTGTGATACACGTTGTAATGTTTTTTCTTTCCACCTTTTTCTTACTCTTTATCACATTTTTGGTAGAAAATTTAATTTTTTCATGTACGTAATGTTGTTTTCTTCATGAGTTTTTATTTTGCTTAGAAAAACCTCTGTCTCCAATATTATAAACACTTGCATTTGTTTAGAAGTGTCAAATGTTATCACTTACATATTTACCATTTAAATATCATTTGGAATTTATTTTGTATAAGAAATGATACAGGATCATAACTTTTTCAAATGGAAAATAAATTAGAACTACAGGTTAACAAGACTGAAGGTGTATGATTAATAAGATTAAAGTCCAAATATTCATTCATACTTGAAATCTTTTAACTGAATTAAAAATATGCTTGATATTAAAATTTATTCTTGGGCCGGCCCCATGGCCGAGTGGTTAAGTTCACATGCTCCACTTCAGCCGCCCACAGTTTTGCCTGTTCAGATCCTGGGTGCTGACCTAGCACCGCTCGTCAAGCTATGCTGTGGCAGCGTCCCACATAGCGCAACGGTAAAGATCTCCAACTAGAATATACGACTGCGCACTGGGGGGCTTCGGGGAGAAGAAGAAGGAAGAAAAAGATTGGCCCCAGATGTTAGCTCAGGCGCCAATCTTTAATAAAAAAATAATTATTCTTATTTAAAAATTTTAAGCTAAAGAACAAATCACAAAAATAATGATTATTGACTATTACATATTTACTACTGAAAATGACTGGTCATACAGAGGAGAGGTCCCATTACATAATTACCCACTCCACCTGTAAAATGTTCTTTTTACTTTGTAGCTTGGAAAGCTCTAAAGGGATTGAGTACTTTTGTAATCTTGTTACTGTGTAGAAATAAATGGAACAGAGCAAAATTGGTCACAAGAAGTCCATTTAAGAACTTATCCTAGTAGATGGTGTTGAGAGAAGATAATAGCTTGGACAATATTGGTGGTATTGTTGATGGAGAGGAGTACAGAGATTTGTATAAACTGAAAACCTAAAGGTCCTGTTAATTGATTGAAAATGGTGAAGGAGAGATAGAGAGAGAGATAACTGACATGTATATGTTCACATATGACATACATAATATGTTATACTAATGGTGAACATTTAACAATGAGGAGAGAGGTGGTTTATATGTAGAAAGGGGTGAAGAAATCTGCAGGCAGGGATGATATGGTAAGTACAAGTGTAATCATATGTAGAGCATACAGATTGATTTCCAGTGATGAGTTGATAGTTTTCTCCTAAAAGATGCCCCTCCAATTCAACTGTATAGTTTCTGAAATGCCACTCAGACACAGTTACCATGTTTTCAGGACTCTTTCTTCAGAATGTTAAAAACTCCAGAAAGGCTAAAAATATTGGTTGACAGTAACTAATATTTGATATTCTAGCAAGAGCTATTTTTTCGTGGTAGAAAGAAAATGATGTCATTAAAGCACTCAATTAGCTAAGGGCTTCCTCTAAAAATAAAGTCTAAGAATATACGTTTTAATTGGTTTGTCCTTAAGGAAGCAATTTCCTTATGAATGATTTGTCCTATGGGAAACTTTGGCCTGCAAGAGGACACTGGTCCACGGAGCAGGAGAACAGCGCAATCATAAGTGGATTAAAGAAAGAGAGTTAGGAATCAGAGAGATGTTGAAGAAAATGCCACTTGCTTCATATTGTCCCAAGTCTGACAGTGATTCTAGATTTACAGTTGCTATCATATCAAAATTAGTTATTGAACTATTAAATAAATTAATTATTGAATTAAGATTACATTTTATCATGCACTGAATGATAATTTTTAGCAATAGTAGTAGATTTAACTATTATTTGTTTCCATTTTCATGCATTTGACTCCTGTGATAGTATTTCGATGTCACAAAAGCAGACCTCCACATGATAGCAGTTTACCGTTCATGCCATGACACTGAGAAGAGTAAGCTGTCAGACTCTTACACAGAGATCAGAGTGGAGAGGAAGAGAAAGTACTGAGATACATCTTTTTTCAAGCACTTAATTTTAGTGCTAACTAGAATAGAAACAATAGTTTAAAGCATTGTTAAAATTTTGGTTTTGTATACATCTGCAATATTCAAGGTATGAAAAACACTTTACAAATAAATTATGTGGGGCTTGGAGAGTTTAAAAAATCAGTCAATAAGTAATGTATATTGGGTAGCAATTCTGCACGCATATGTTCACACACTGGCAGAAAATAACTGAAAAAATACATTTTAACAACTTTGCAGAATTGAAAAAAACCAATTCATTCTAGGAGTGAGTGGGGAGAAACAACTTTTCCTATTCGGTCCAATGCAGATAGAAACTTCAAAATCAATGATGCTTTTCTGCATTATTTTTGTGAGAATAAACCCAAAAACTTGAGTTTTCTTAAGTATTTGCAGGTGACCATATAATGCTTAAAAAGTAAATACTTAGCATGACCTTGGAAAATGAGCCTTTCCATTCATTCATTCATTCATTCATTCTTTAGATATCATTCTTTTTCTAGAGATCCATTACTCACCCATACAAATATAATAATTATCATGATAATAACAGCTAACACAGGTTTGTCATGTGCCAGACACTGTTACAAACTATTAATGCAGATATAATGTTTCTTTGAGTGTATAAATATATGTAGTAAAGTAAAATTAATAAAATATATAAGCATTGTAACAAATATTGTCCATAATTTTTAACAACCAAAATACATCCTAATAACTCATGATAATCTTAGAGAAATAATAATTTGATGAATAATAATTTTTCTTTTACCTACATCTAAAGTTTTGACCTTAAATATCCTAGGATTATTCTATAATTATTAGTTTATATATGGAGTGCTGATGTCATCTAATCTGGTCTATTTCTCAACATCGATGAAAATGATAAATTTATATATCAAGATTGTTGTTGTTAAATTGAATTTATATTTCCATCCTCAATGATACAAAAATGAATCTGAAATTCACACTTGCTTCCCCAAAACACACACACACACAAACACACACATAATGATTCAGAGTATAGAGGCCATTATCCTAAGCTTTTTGTGTGGATAACAGTACTCTTGGAAGGTAAATTAACAGGTAGAAAGAATACAAACTATTTTGTACTGGAGAAAGTACTACAGCTAAAGACCTAGATAAAACTAAAATCAGGAAACATTGAAAGGCATCTAGAATATGTTGATATTCTAGACATTGATGGTGTCACTAAATACTTGGTAAGCATTCTGAAAATAACTCATTTGTGCATAAAATAAAGGAAGAGCATGTTTACAAAGTTGGTTTAGTTTGTGTTTTATTTTCATGGGAGTAATTTTTCTGACTACAACAAAACGTGGTATCAAACTCCAAAGAATATATAGTTGGCTGTAATATTGTCCAGGTATCTACGCAGATTATACTGAACGTACCATGGACATTTAAGGAGAGTTCTTGATAAAATTAAAGCACATTTTATTGGGAAAGGCTTATAATCCTATATCCACCACCAATTTTTACTGGATTCAACTGCTAGACGCTTAAGCCCTCTATAAAAAGAAAGGCTTCAATTTGCGTGATCTCTTTTCTTTCAAAGTAGTTATTATGTAAAGCAGTCACGACTTGAATCATAGGATGGGGTCCATCTGAGAAAGTTTCTTCATAGTTGGTTCTCAAGCAGTCTAATACTAACTGCATTACTCTCCTGCTAGGCTGAGCATGAAAGGAGAACAGGTAACAGTACCAGGAATGGGAAGATGCTCACGGGAGCTGGGGTCACTGATAATTTGATATCCCAGCATACTGACAGTCTGTGAATATTTTTTTAAGAGACTGAGTGGACCTGAAGACAATGAAGGAATACTAGGCTGCTGTCTTTTAATGGCCCGGGGCAATTCGACGCTAACCCCAACTTGCAAATCTTATGCTGGTGCTGCTCATTGGAAAAATGGGGATCCTACTGGCAAGACATTCTAGAAATGGAGCTCCGGGCATTTCCCCTGTAATTCAAGAGAGCACCATTCCAGCGGCTCTTGTGGAAGGGAATAAAGCTGCAATAAAAAGCAGCAAAAGGAAGCCCTGTGTCTAACAGAATCTACTCCTGGTGGAAATCAAGTTATTGACCAACTACCATCTTGGGCAAGTCTCTGGGGAATCTGATGCTCTAACTGAAGGGGCTTGTCAAGCTCTTCCTTCCGATTCAGTGCTGCTGCGCTCTTCTGGGGAGGAGTTCTGGTAAATGCAATTTTCTCTCGGAATAGGAATACATGGCTTCAAGATTGCTGCCTCAGGCATCTGCTTAGTGACCCACTCCTTAATCCACATCTGATGACAGAAAATCAAAGCTGCTCACAGGAATTAAGTTGAAGTGGAGAGAGAGCGAGAGAAAGGGCAGACACATGTTCTAATGGCAGAATCGAGGATGAAATGAGGGAGCATGACTGGACTCAGGGAAGAAAAGCAGCAGCAAACAGCTCACAAAGCAGCAGTGGAATTGATCTATTTGAATGGAGGGCTCGTGCAATCTTTGAGGCAGAGTCCAGGGGAAACTGATGGAAGACAAGGGTACTATCATTCCAGCGTTCAACCCTGGTTGAATCTGCTAATGGAACCATCTGTTCATGGCATCGTTTCTGGTGTGATGGACAGTGAAATAGTATTGAATTAACAGACATTGAGATCTTTCAGCTAAAAGAAGCATCCATGCACATATTTTGTTATCTTCTGTTTGTTCTGTCGAGAACAAATGTACCATTAGGACAGCTAAAGAAAGGAGTACTAATAGGATTCTAGTCACTTCTCTACTGAGCGTTACTTCAGAATCTAGAGGAACACTTTTGACACAGATTCAAATAACAGGCTGGATACTTTGCAAAACAATCAAAGTTTTTAAAGTTATGCTTGTGACTCTGCATATGTGATGCTAAATTTTTACAATGTTTAACTGATCCAATCTCTTTAGTGCAATCGTGTGTATTCTTCCTCTCAATATTCATTTTCAGGGTACCCTGGAACATGACAATTTCTCATAGCACTTGATCTTTGTAATACCAGTTCGATCTCTCTCAAAAGCAGCAAAATCTGACAGCTTACAATTCTTGTAGTGGCATACTGAGAACTTTAAGTTATCAAGCTTTTAATGCTTTCTTCGAAGGTTCTTTTCTTTTGGGAAACTTTAAAATGGAAATTCAGATTTTAGTAAGTGAATTAATTATAGCCCTTCAGTTAAAGAGCATACTATTGACAGAAGTTTATTCAGTAATATTAACTGTATTTGTGTAATTTAATTCTGAATAAAAGAGTATGATAAGGGAGATTTTAAAGCATAAAGAATGTTATAAGGTAGACAAGTAAAAGCAAATTAAGATATTGAGCTTTCTTATTTCAGGTTTATAAAAAAAGTAATGACTTCAATTTTAGAATTAGAATTTAAATATTCTTGAAATTTCTTGTAGTCATGATTTCTGATGCTACTTTCAAAGATTTGACCTGGGAATAACTCTTAATTAAAAATAGAGTTAAAAGTTTAGTTTAAAAATATATGATGACAACTATTTTTCTAGTATTGAAATGGAATACCCAGCTTATATTTTATATGTGTGTGTTTCCACCCATTGTTTCAAATTATTAAGTAGGTATTGAACATATGCGATATAATTTGCACTGAAGATGCAGAAACCACCACAGAGAAACATTGTCAATCTGTGCTGGAAGATTTCACTCGGAAGCCACTAGTAAAAACTCTTATCTGCTGTCTATTCATCCTCATGTTCCTATCCTAGCTTCCCCTGAAGTACATGGCTTCTAGAAATGAAGCCCCAGCTTTTTCCTTTGCAATTCAAGGGAGCACCATTTCTAGCTCTTGTGGAAAGGAATAAAGCTGAATGAGCAGCAGTCTGGCGCAATTGCACTGGCAGCTTTACATTATGCTAGAGTGGTTCAAATTTAAGTTCCATTTAATTTTCTTTTTCAGTATTAGAATGATGTGAACAGATATATTTTTGGGGAAGTCAGTGATATGGATGGAAGATTTTTCCTTCCAATCTTCCTTCCCAAGTCTGTTCTGCTCATCAGTCATTTAGAAATAGAGAGCAAAATCTTCTTTTCCTGATGCCTCCAATCTTTTTCTGGCGACCTCTTTATTCTGCTCATTCAGCATTATATATTCAGTTTGATCTAGCTCCTATGTCCTCAATTAGTTTAAAGATAATTCTATCTTAAGAAGTACACATGAATCACCTACCATGGGATTTGACAGTCCATGAGACCAGAGACAGTGGAGACTTCTAAAAGACAATAAAAAATAATGATACAAAAACATGTAATCTTTAGTCTTATAAGAGAGATCAGATTTGCAAAGATGGAATAATTATATATGAAATACTTTTAGAAGTACATAAACTAAATGACAAATTAAATATGACCAAATATGAAAGACACTAAATGCAAAGTAAAAGAAAGAAAACAAAAAAGATTGCAGCTATTAGACCAGTGTTGACTTTTGTTGTCCGGAAGGTCGGAAGATAGACGAGGTGATTTGAATTTTTCTTTTGGTTGGGTGAAAATATAGGTATATGAGCCTTCAATTCATTATAAATGTAAATAAATCAGTTATAAAGGACAATTAAAGCAATAAATAAGAATACGTGTAAAATCGTAGATTGCACTTCCACAAACCTCTACTGAGAGTCCTGATTTCCAGGGTTCACCAGTTTTAATCATTGCACATTTGCATAATTCTGGTGTATTCTTCTGCAGCGCCAAGTCTATTTCTTGGTTTATCATCTGTAAACTGTATTTCTTGATTTCCTATTGTGGAAAATAAGGAGTATACATAACAATTCTCCATTCCAACCTCCTTTTCCCTCTTCCTCCAATATTTTTAGTACTTTTGTCTTGCTATTGGTAAGCCTTATAACTTAAATCTCTAGTGCTTGGTCCATCAAATTCTGAAAGTTCCTATTATCTCTCTATTAAATACAATGAGGAAACTAGTCCGCCTCCAATTCTCTGGCTAATTTAAACACTCCATTCTGTGTCGTCGTTATTTTTACATTATGAAAATTCAAATTATTTTATGCTCTAATCTCTAATCTCATTAAATCATCCATGTTTTATTTACAAGTTAATTCTAAAATTTGACAACTTTGAAACTACGTTTAAAATATTGTGATCGTTGGAAGATTAATCTTCACAGAAATAAGTCATGTGATAAATGTCCTAAGGTACCACCAAGGAGGGCAATTTAATTAACAGCGTAACAATATTAAGGTAAAGAATGAATACATTCCCCAAATTCCATCAATTACGTAAAACATTCCCAAATTTTTGTTAGCTTCACATTTTGTTCGTGATTTCTCCACCATTTGTTTACTTTGGAATTTCTAATCATGTTCAGTTTTGTTGACAAGAATACATCTGTGGAGCCGGCCTAGTAGTGTAGTGGTTTAGTTTGCACACTCCTCTTCGGTGGCCCAGGATTTGCGTGTTCAGATCCCAGGCACGGACCTACTCATTGCTCGTCAAGCAACACTGTGGTGGCATCCCACATACAAAATAGAGGAAGATTGGCACAGATGTTAGCTCAGTGACAGTATTCCTCAAGCAAAAGATGTTAGCTTGGGGCCCATCTTCCTCAACCAACAAAAAAGTCTGTGTCCCATGTGCTCACCTTATTGGTAAGATTATCCTTCTGTTCAGTTAAATCCAATTTCTTCTTGAGGTATAATTCTTGGAGCTTGTTGAATTATTGTTCTAATTTAGATCTGTTTATTTCTTGGATCATCAAATGGGTATCATCATGGGATGTTTTTTCACTGCACATGTAGATGAAGTCCATTGTTTCTTGAAATCCATGATATCTACTTAATTGTAAACTTTTTATTCTTATTGTGTTCTATTAGAGCTTATCCTCTAGTAACTTGTTAAAAAGAAGTCAAAAAAGTAAATTTCTGATTGGTTCTATGAATGAAAATATCTTTAATTTGTCCTTATACTTGTTTAATAATTTTGCTAGGTATTGGCATTCTTGTTTTTTTCCAGCATTGTTACTAATTAGAATTCTGAACCATTCTTATTCTTACTCTCTGCGCTGATCTCTTTTTTATTCTTACTTTTTTTTTCTTAATCTTCTCTTAATCTTGAAGATTCTATGATTTCATCTGCCTGGAGGTGGCTTTTTTCAGCCATTAAGTGGGTATTCAGTGTGACAGTTCCATCTCAAAGATTATATCTTGCATTATTCTTCCAATAATTTGTTCACCTACATTTTGTTTATCCTGAGATTTTGCTCTAATGGATATTGCACTGACTTCCTAGGTCCTCATGACAGCTGTTTTTCTCTGTTATTTATTTATTTATTTTTTTAAGATTGGCACCTGAGCTGACAACTGTTGCCAATCTTCTTTTTTTCTTTTCCGCTTTTTCTCCCCAAATCCCCCCAGTACATAGCTGTATATTTTTAGTTGTGGGTCCTTCTAGTTGTGGCATGTGGTATGCTGCCTCAACATGGTCTGACAAGCAATGCCATGTCCGCGCCTAGGATTCGAACCAGAGAAACCCCGGGCTGCTGAAGTGGAGCCCGTGAACTTAACCACTCGGCCATGAGGCCAGCCCCTCTCTGTTATTCTTAATGTCTGTAATCTGAGTTGTTTCTAGGTCTTTACATTTCATTGTTTCCATTAAAAATTTACAGTTATGTTTTTTGATCTATATAAGATCTTTTGTAGTGTTTGGCCTACTGTAGAAGAATATATTTCTTATTTTATGGATATCTCTCTCTCACATTTCTCTTTCCTAAATTCTCCTTCTTCAGAGATGGATATTATGTTTATTTCAGTGTTTCTGCTTTATAGTGATGTTTTTCTGATTTGTGTGATAAACATTCTGTTTTTCTTTTGCAATTAAGAATGATGAATTAGATAGCTGTTAAGAATTTCTTTTGTTTGGTTTGTCTTTTCTTTGGTTTTCTTTTGGTTGGTTTTTTCTCTACTATGTCTCTCCATTGAGAAGAATGTCTGAGACAGAGCTCTGTGTAAGTGGACAGGCTATTTTAAGTACGCCATGTATGATGAGCATGCGTGCAAGTACTTAGACTGCGGACCCCCAACTGCAAAGGGATCGAGACCTAGCTTGGGAAAACCATGGTGGGCCGAATTAGGGCTGCCCACAGATGTCCACATCCTGAACCCTGGAACCTGTGAATTTGTTACCTTACATGGCAAAAGAGATTTACACAAGTGATTAAGTAAGGACTTTAAGACAGGGAGATTATCCTGAATGACAATGGTGCATTCAATGAAATGACAAGGATCCTTATAGTGAAAAAGGGAGGTAGGAGTGTCAAAGCCAGAGGTAGAGGTATGACAACAGAAGGAGAGATCAGAATGATACAACTGATGGCTTTGAAGGTGGAAGAAGGCCACGGGTTAAGGACTGTGGGTAGCCTCTAAACCTGGAAAAGGCAGGAAAATAGATTCTCTCTTAGAATCTCCAGAGACAAACACAGCTTCATTGATCCCTTGATTTTAGTCTAGTGAGACCTGTTTCAGACCTCTGACCTCCAGAACTATGAGATTTGTATTATATTAAGTCAATGAGTTTGTGGAAATTTGTTACCACAATAATCAGGAACAAATACTGATTTTGGTACCTAGAAGTGGGTTGCTACTATAACAGATAACAAAAAAAATGTGAAGTAGCTTTGGAATTGGGCACTAGGCAGAAGCAGGAATAATTTTGGGGAGCATGATTCAAAAAAGCCTAGAGCACCCTGAGTGGTTAGTAGAAATATGGATGTCAACGACTCTGGTCATGAGGACTCAGAAGGTAGAGATAATATATGCCATACTAAGTCATCATAAACACACTCTTGGTACAAATATGAACCATAAAAGTGATGCTAGTGAGGGCTAAGGAGGGAATGAGGAACATATTATTGGAACTTGGAGGCAATATTATTTAGTGTTGTGTGGAGGCAGAAAGCATAGCTGACTTGTGTTCTGTAGTTATATGGTAAGCAAAAAATGAAAATGATGAACTCAGATATTTAGCAGAGATTTCCAAGGATAAAGTTGAAAGTATGACTAGTTTCTCCTTGCTGCTTATAGTAAAACGTGAAAGGAAAGAGATGGATTGAGGGAAAAACTATTAATCAAAGATAACCTAAGATTTGATGATTTGGTAAATTCTCAGCCTATCCAGATTGTTAAGATTACAAGACTCATTGCCAAGAAAGCATGCTCCAGAGAGAAAGCCAAGGGACCACTGGACCACTTTTTGCTAGTGTCTGGGAAGGATTAAAAGATTAGAGTATTCTGTCACACAGAGGCTCTTTGAAGAGATTAGGTGCATGACTCATGGATCCCCTCAGTCATTTCAGCAGAAATCAAAACTAGAGTTGGGATTATCAGGAAAGATCTGAAGGAGCCTTGTGTCTAACTGAGTGAATCCAGCACACATACACGGGAGATCTACGAGATTCCTGAGAATGCTATCCCAACAGTGCCAGCTTGGACTGAAAGGGAGAGAGAGAGGACATAATAAAACAAGGCTATCAGACTCCCAAAATTCTGCTCGAAGAAAACAGGCCGATAATATGACTCAGCTGCAAACACATGCTATCCTTCAAGAAAAAGGAAAGGTAACTCTGAGGGCAGAGACACAGGCTCAGAAGGCAGAGATTTAAGACACAAAAGATTACACTCAGGCCTGGAAAACCAAAGGAGACTGTCCTGCTAGATTTTGAAATCGCTTAGGACCCATGACTCCTCTTTTCTTTCCATTTTCTACCATTTAGAATGTCTACAACTGGTATCCTATGCCTGCCCCACCATTGTATTTTAGAAACAGATAACTTGTATTCTCGTTTCACAGGTCCACATATGGAGAGGAATTTTGTCTTCAGATGCCTTATACTACGAGCCTCATCCATACCTAATGTAGATGATTCAAATAAGATTTGGGTCTTTTGAGCTGATCAGATTTAGGTGAGATTTGAACGTGAGTTAATGATAAAATGGGTGGAAATTTGGGGGGAGTTTAGGATGGAATAAATGTGTTTTGCATGTGGGATAGATGTGAATCTTTGGGTGCCAGAGAGCAGCTTGTGGCAGACTGAATAATGGCTACCTAAAGATGTCCACATCCTATCCCCCAGCATCTGTGAGTATGTTGCCTTGCATGGAAAAAGGGACTTTGTGGATATGATTAAATTAAGGCTGTTGAGATGGGAAGATTATTCTGGATCATCCAGGTGGACCTAATGTAATCACAAGGGTCTTTGTAAGAGGAGGGTCAGAATGAGAGAAGGAAATGTGATGATAGAAGTAGAGGTGGAAGCAATATGGCCACAAGCCAAGGAAGGCAGGTAGCCACTAGAAGCTGGAAGAAACAAGGAGCAGATTATGCCCTAGAACCTGCTGACACCACAAGTTTAACCCAGTGAAACTGATTTCAGACTTCTGATTTCCAGAACTGTAGGACAGGGAAACTTGTGGTAATTTGTTACAGCACAATAGACAATTATTACAAGAGGAGTACTATTTATTGTCCCCATAAAACTCTATTGTATTGTGCATGGCCAGAAACCTTGAGGAATGGAAAAGTCTTGGCATTTGAGGTCCAAAAGAATATGTGGAGTGTGAGGCTTCTGCTGTGGCTGGGGTAGGAACTTTTAAGATTCAGGTTTAGTACTTTAGTTAGTGTAGTCACTGCCGTCAATGTGAAGAATAATAGAATTCTTCATCTGAAAGTATTTATGAGGAAGAAAAAGAATAAACATTCACCAAATTCATTTTTTGAGTCTAATTTAACCTTGAAACAAAACACATGAAATAATAACATGATAAATTATCATCCAGTCTTTTTTTATCTTAGAAGCAAACATTCTAAACAAAATATTAATAAATCAAATATATGATGATCAAGTAGGATTTATACTAGGTATACAAAGTTTGTTTAATCTCAAAAATCAATGTGAGTCATGATATTAACAGATTAAGGCAGAAAAAAGTTGTATGGTTATTTCAAAGGATGCAGAAAAAGTGATAGCTAAAATTTAACATTTTTTTATTCTCACCATAAAAACATCTCATCACATCAGGAAGTATTTACAAAGATGGGTCCTTAACTTTTACAAAAGGTATCTACATTAAAAAAAAATCATACTTAATAATGGCACATTGAAAATCTTATCTTTCAAATAGGGAATAAAACAAATATGTTCATCATTGCTGCCTCAATTTAATTAACTTTTTATTAGGGGTCTAAGCCAATGTGTTAATATAAGAAAAAAATTGATATGTATAAAGATTATAAAGAAAGAAAGTACTCTTTATTTACCATTTATGTCTATGTAGATAGAACTTTAAAGAATTTATGAATAAATTATTAGACTGGGAATTTAGGAAGACTCTGAACAGAAAAATTACTCTCTCTCTGAAAAATCTGCTATATTCATATCCTAAATTCACAATTAAAAATGAAATTTCATAAAAGATATTAAAAATCAAAAACATTTCATAAGAAAAATCAAATATGTGCAATTTCTCTATGAACAAATAGAAATATTTAATGAATGAAATTAACTATGACCAAAAAATGGAGAAATATATAAAGTTCATGGACTGAAACACTCAATATTGTAAAATATAAATTTTTCACAAATTGATCTATAGTTTTTACATAATCCAAGCAAAATCTTTTTCTTTATCTTTTCTATTTTTTTCTTCCTTTCTTATTTTTTAGAACTGGAAAGGCTGATTCTAAAATTTCTTCGGTAATTACTCCTCGGTATGTACCCAAGAGAAATGAAAGCAGATAGCCACATAAAGACTTTTGTACAAATTTTCATAATAACATTATTTATAACAATCAAAATTTTGAATCAACCTGTTATAGATTGAATTATGTTACCTCAAAATTCGTATGTTGTAAACCTTACCCCTGATACCTAAGAATATGACCTGATTTGGAAATAAAGTCATTTGTAGATGTAATTAGTTAAGATGAGGTCATCATGGAGTAAAGTGGGCCCATGAACCAATGTGACTGTTGTCCCTATGAAAAAGGGAATTTTGGACACAGGCATACCCACAGGCAGAATGCCACACAAACACACAATGGCCACACAAAGAAGACAGAGATCAGGGTGATGGGTTTACAAGCCAAGAATGACAAAAATTGCCAGCAAACCAGGTATAGAACAGATTCCCCCTCACAGCTTCAGAAGGAGCCAATCCAGCCAACACCTTTATTTTGGACTTCTACCCTCCAGAAGTATGAGTCAATCAATCTATGTTGTTTAAGCCACGCAGTTTGTGACATATTATTATGGCAGCCCTAGCAAACTAATACACAATCCAAGTGACAATTAACTGGTAAATAGTTAAACATATCATGCTGTATCCTGATAATGCAATACTACTCAGCAATGTAAAGAATGAAGCATTAACATCCACGAATACCTGGGCAAATCTGAAAAACATGTTGAGTGAAGGAAGTCTAGCACAAAATACAGCATACTGTGTGGTTCCATTTCCATGAAACTCTAGAAAGATAGAATTCTAATAACTAGAAGCAAATCAATGGACACCTGGAGCTGAGATTCAGGGGATGGGAGAGACTTCAAAGGGGCATGAGAAAACTCCTTGTGGTGATATAAACATTCTATATCTTGATTTTGATGGTAATAACATGGTTAATACGATTGTCTGCATCAAATTGTACAGTAAAAATTGGGAAATTTTATTGTATGTATATTGTACATCAATGAAGCTGGATGCTTTGGCTCAAGGATAGAGAAAAATACTAAGGAAATGTAATAGATTTTCTCAAAACAAACCCATGCATGCATGGATACTTTATCTATGACTAAGGTATCACAGTAGAGTGGTGGAGGAAAGGGTAGTGGTGTAAATCAACGTTAGTGGGTACATTGGATAGCCATCTGGGAAAAAAAATAAAACTTGACCCTGTTAAAGATAGTTATTTCCTATCCCTTCTTACAGTTCTTTACCTCTCCAATCTGGCCACAGCTTCCATGTGGACAGAATGTATATTCCTGCCCAAATGATTTTCATCTTGGCCATATAGTTTGCTTTAACCAATAAAATGTGGGCTTTCTCAGCCTGAGTTCTAGGATGAGGGTCATATGAAACAGACCAGAACCAAATCTTCAGTCTAGAGCCAAGCCTAGCTAAACCACTGCTAAACCACACAGAGCCAGAATGACGCTACAGACATATGAATGAAAAATAAAGGTTGCTGTTGGAAGCCGCTGAAATTTTGATGTTGTGTGTTATCCAGAAAAATCTTAGTGATATAGACCTCTACCTCACCATATACAAAAATGTCATCTCCACGTGGGTTATAGGTAGGGTGACCATATATTTTATCATCCAAACTGGGATGTTGTTGAGAGAGAAAAAGGTACAGTTAAGTATCCTGGACAACAGGCATAAAATGGGAATGTTCAAGGAAAACACAGATGGTTACCCTACTTATTGACCTTAATGTGCAATTCCAAGTTATTCTTTAGAAAATTATGTAGGACAGCGTCTTTATGATCTCACGGTAGGATATTTTTCTTAAGACATAAAAAATCTTAAACACAAATTTAAAAAGTTAATTCTTACTCTATTAAAAATGTAAATTTTGTTTGATCAACAGACAATATATTAAAAAAATTAATTGGGAAAACCAATTTATAGCATATACAACCAACAATAGACTTACATCCAAAATATTTAAAGACTTCTACACGCCAGTATGAAAACAGAGCAACTGTAGAAAAATCAGAAGGCTTGAATAACCACTTCACTAAAGAGGAAATATATAACCAAAAAAGATATAAAAAAATGATAAAACTTCAGTAGTAATAAAGGACACAATGAGATGCCAATCTACATTCACCACCTTGGCATAAAATGTTGATGAGTATGTAGATTAAAAAGAACTCTCCTGCACTGTTGGTAGCAGCATGAATTGGTATAAGCTCAGAAAACGGATTGGTAAACTTGGATCATACTCTTTGCAATTCCACCTCTGGCTGTTTACCATAGATAAATACATGTACTTTAGGAGGCCCAAACTTAAAATCCAAAAACAATGATGAACATGCAGATTCTATTCACTGAAACTCTTTGTGCAGAAGTAGTGTATACGGTAGATGCAAAGTATTTTTTTAAAGTCCTATTTATGTCTAAATGTGAAATTCAGATGGAGAAAATTTTCAGTCATAAAAATGCTTCTGGTGCAAAAAGCCATGTGCCTGAAATGTTAAATAGATATGGTGATATATAGATATGTCACTGGAGTTTCCTACCTGCCTCAGAGTCAGTTCCAGCTCTTCAATTTATGATCATGTGGACCAAGAGATAGATGTACTCTCTCTCTCTCACTCTTGTAAATGAGCAAGACGCAGGTGTTATTTCTGCCTCCCAATATCAAGACTGCAAGAGGATTTTTGTGTGTCACAATCACAAACAATATTTTTAGAAGAGTGGCATACGCTAGCTCATGGCATTTCTTTAATAGAACCACGCATGGAAGAGACCTAGGTTTTACTGAGTCCTAAAACACTCAATATAAATAATAATATGAAGTATTTTAGACACACAAAGGCACAAAGTCTGCAATGACTTGGGAGTCTGTTTCAGTTCTTATCCAATCAAGACAATTCTCTGTATTAATTTTTGAAAGACATAATGTAATCTTAAATTCCATGTCAATTACTGCATTCCCTACCAACATGAAGAACACGTATTCAGATCCTCTTCTATGTTTTAAATAGAGTGATTTGCAAGGTTTACTAACTTACTCATTAGGTTAGGTAACTGCCTCTTAAAAGTTCAGGTCAGCAATCATAGAGAAACTGGCCAAGATTCAATGTAGCTAAAAGATACTTCATCTGTGTATGGAAAGAGCTGAGGGCCCAAAATCAGAAGATCTGAATTCACAACGCAAGATAAGTAATTTTGCTTGAGTCCTTGTTTTCTCATCCATAAACTGAAGGTAAAAACACATGCTCTTTCTACTTCTCAGGATTTTTATAGAATTAAATGAAATAATGTGATTTTGTAAAATTTTAAAAGTTATTCATAAAAGTTTTCTTTTTTTTTTCCGAGGAAGATTAGCCCTGAGCTAACTGCTGCCAATCCTCCTCTTTTTGCTGAGGAAGACTGGCCCTGAGCCAACATCCATGCCCATCTTCCTCTACTTTATACGTGGGATGCCTACCACAGCCTGGCTTGCCAAGTGGTGCCATGTCTGCACCCGGGATCCGAACCGGTGAACCCCGGGCAGCCAAAGCAGAACATGTGCACTTAACCGCTGCACCACTGGGCCGGCCCCCATAAAAGTTTTCTTCTTATTATTGATATTTCATCATTAATATCATGTTTTTGAAAGAGCAATTTTGTGGTTGACATACTCAGCTGATCATCTGTTAAGATATGCAGGTATTTGACTTGTGCTTAAATTCAATATTCAGTTAAAAATATATGTGACTTGTTTGCTAATAAAACGTTATGTGGATAGTGATAATATGCACTGGTTCATGGAGTTATTATGCTGGCATAGGAATATGTTTTTTTTTTGATGTACTTAGATTATATTGTGTGGATATATTTAATAGATTTGGAGACTGAAAAGATAAAAAACTAAAAACTGCTTCAACATATTAACAGATGGCAAATGTGGGAAAAGAATGAGATATTGGGAGATTAAATTGTTATAAAACAAAGAAAATGCCAAGTACTATATTTCATTATTTTTTTGAAGTCTTTCCAAAAGAAGCAACTTCTCTATAGTTAAATGATGACTTTAAAGATTTAGAGCAAGCTCTTTGTAACTTCTGACCTGAGGTTTTATTTCCTCTTTCGTAATATGGAAATCAAAATAATTATTCCTTAATCACTTTATATAACTTAATTCCACTTTTTAAAAAATCTGTATTTTTATGCAGAATATTTATGAAAAAATAAACTATTCAAATTAATGCAATCTGAATTAAGTTAACTTTTCTTAAAAAGGGCAGGCTATGAAGAGGCAAAAATGGTATTAAGAACGAAAATATAGTATCTATAGTAATAGATGTGTCCTTCCGTAAGCAAACCATGCAAATTACATTTTTGTATTAATAC
Organism: Equus quagga; assembly: GCF_021613505.1. Lineage (NCBI taxonomy): Eukaryota > Metazoa > Chordata > Mammalia > Perissodactyla > Equidae > Equus > Equus quagga. The sequence continues at coordinate 17,398,686 of NC_060269.1, forward strand.
GCCTCTAAAAAATACTTTTAAGATTTTTCCGTACTGTGACGATTTTTAGCCTGATTGTAAGTCTTACTAGTGAAACTCTGAATGGTGTTTCGCAGTTAAAAAGGAGCAGTAGAGAATAGTCAAGAAGCAGAGTTTTGGGGTGAATCTGATGTGGAATGGAATCCTGACTCCTCATTTCCCAAATTGTATTGGGACAAGTTATTTGACCTTTCTGAATTTCAGTTCCCTCACCTGAATGAGAGCGATGACATCTACCTTATGAATTTGTTGTAAACTATACATTAAAAATATGTAAATTGTGCAGGCCATTTTCTGTCCCATAACCAACACTCAGAAACTGGTAGCTATTATTCTTGAAAGTGAAAGAAAGAGTATCCTTTTTGCAATTTACCACTATATATCGATAGATGGGTATAATAGAAAGATACTGTTTAAAATGTTCTTGTTAGCTAATCTGAAGCAACGGTTTTTTTCTGAGTTAAGAAAGATATATAGTTAATATTTAAAAAGTTATCCATTGTCACCTAGTTGAAAATTTATATTCTTAGTATTTCCTTGATGATGAAATATGTACGAAGTACTTCTAAAAATGTGGTTAAAATGTAAATATGAACATTTCATTCTGCATTAACAGGAATTTTGCCAACCTCACGATGACTGTAGAAACTAGAAAATAAAAATCTGTCTTTGAGAAAGTCTTTGTTACTTATTTACGCAGCTATACTACAACCAAATTGTGATATTGAAAAGTCAACCCTGAAGAAAAATTTCTAAATTTATATTCTTATGACAGCATTCTGGTATCAGAGGAAAATATAGGATTATGGAAATATTTATCTATAAAGCATCGTTCAGTGACACAGTTTACGTTAGTTTTTATGGAATAGTACAAATACAAAATATTTATCACAACTCCTCAGCAAGCATCAGGCATCTGCCTGCCTAAAGGTTAGCGCAGGAGGATATAGTTGCCATAACCTCCACCACGACAAGGCCGGCAGATGGATTCTCTCTGGTAGATGGTGTTATCTACTCCTCCTTTGAGTCCTGAGGGAAATAAGAAAGGAGGCAACAGCACTTCTTAGTGTTTCATGGCATTCTGCACAGTGATACTAATTACATTGTCCTTGACTTATTACATCACTTAGTAGCCATGTAAATTGCAAAGAACAGAGACCAAACCATGTAAATGATTTTAGAGTGTGTGGTATGCTGTTAAAAATGGTCTAATCATTATGAAAAATTGTGAAATCAAACTGAGAGCCTACATAGCTTTCACTCTCCCTGCTTCCCCCGTCCTCTAGAATCTGTCAAATTTTTATTTGCTATTTGTTCAGCAGATAAGTAAATGCATTCTTTTCCTCAGGCTGATTGAGAAAGAGGCTTAAACGATGGTCTGCCCTGAAGACTTGATCCATGTAGGAAGGGTTGACAAGTCGTTTTCTGCCTAAACTTTCTCTTTGGGCATAATGTAAACATGTGACTTGTTACCACAGATTTAAAGAACCATTTTTTTCACCTTGTCTGTAACACAGAGGTCAAAACATTTCTCTTCCACTGATTTTATTACAGCTGCAGTTCAAGCAACTGTTATTGTATGACAAACAAAAACAGATGCTTAGGATATAAGGTTGGAAAAGTGATTTTAAAAAGTAACAGCTTTGTAACCAGAAGTATCTATTGAAGTGCCAATTTAAATAAAATACCAAGAAATATGCCTTTAATAATAACACTTTATGACCCTTTTGTTCCAGGTTTTCTTTCCTCCATCTATTCATTGAGCAGCCGTTAATGACAAATCACAGCCAGACACAAGAAGGACAATGTCTCTGCTGGCAGAGCTATTGTTTTTAAAGTTGTGGTGGCTGCATTTCAAGGGCGATGATTACTAGAGGCTTATTATTACTATTATGACTATTATTGAATTCTTTCAAACAAAGGGCATTTTAGAGGAGTAGGATGTAACAACACAATAAATGTGTACATGTTTTTCTAATATTTGTCATGTGTTGTGAAACACATATGACAAATGAAAAGCTTATTTTTCACTTTAGTAAAGCTTAAGGTTTTCTAAAAAAAAGAGTCAATCTTAACCCGAAATTTCCTTATAGTGAGATGGACAATACAGTAGCTTGTATTCTAAATAGAATCTCAGGTCCTTGTTAGTTACCATATGAAATTGCTAAAAAGAGGTGTTCTACTTTATATCATTAGACTGACAAATGCAATGGAATATATAGTATTCATTATTAGAGCTCTATATCATTTATTTATATTGCACAGATTTGCTTTCTTGCTTGAAAAATGCTTACATTTTATTTACTGCAATATTAAAAATAACAACAAAAATCATGGTAATGAGTGTTTTGAGTACCTCTATCTTTATAGCATTAAGATTATCCCACTTGATTGCTCTTTATTCTGTTTTTGGCAGTTATGTGTTCTTCCTATACTGGTTGCTTTCCCTCTGTTCTTCCTTGGGACATGCTATTAACATACCTGTAGCAGGCATGCAATACAGGTGAAAGGGGCTGGCGATCCCAACTTAATCTCCATGTTTCTAGTTTCATCTTTCATCTCCATCTTCTGCTGTACTTTGAGTCTCTAAACCCAGAACTTCTGAAGGAGAAATTAAAAATAAACAGCTGTAGAGGCTGGCCTGATGGCGTAGTGGTTAAGTTCCTATGCTCTGCTTTGGTGGCCCGGGGTTCACAGGTTCGGATTCTGGGTGCAGACCTAGCAATACCCATCAAGCCACACTGTGGTGGCATCTCACATAAAATAGAAGAAGATTGGCACAGATGTTAGCTCAGCAACAATCTTCCTCAAACAAAAAGAGGAAGGTTGGCAACAGATGTCAGCTCAGGGCCAATCTTCCTCACAAAAAATAAATAAACAAATGAAAGTAAACAGCTGCGGAAGGGTGAGACAGGTAGGTGTGAGGGAAATAGATACCCCAGGCTACATTAGGGAGAAAGGGAATCTGTGTGTTAAACAACTCTGTTTATAGTCTTGAATCTCTCTATTACCTTGCACTGTTCCTTTAATGCTTCCGAGACCTCGGTCGTCCTTCTAGTTTAAAAATAAACTTCCCTGCTTCTTTTTCTTCTTCTACTCTGAGGATCTTAGGTAAGAACTGTTTCCATTTTTCTAAGTAATTTACCAATTCTCCCCTTCCTACCTGTATTCCAAAGATTTATTAAAATCTCTCGTGTCATCTCCTTTTCTCTTTGTCCTTGTAGGTTTGCACCTTTTTGTTTTATCACTCTCCTTTTATGAGCTTTTGAGAAGCAGACGTGATAATCCTCTGTAGTAAATCTGCCACATTTATTTGATTTCTATTAGAACTTTTGGGTAACTAATTTCAGTGCAAAACGCCCCAGGCTCCTCAGATTCTAAACATTAATAATATCTTTGAACCTGTATACAAATGTGAATTAGTAGGATTTTGGGGGCGAAGACTTGGAAGAAAGTGATGAAGAATGGTGTGCTGTGCTCCTTGTCAGTGAGACCCTTGGCTGCATTTTAACGATTTCTCTCCGACCTTGTGAATGCCTTAAAGGGACTCAGCTCCCACGCTCATCTATCCACCTTCTATCTTCAGGGTATCATTGGGATAATTTTTGAATGTTAATGAGACTTCACCCACTAGAAAAGCATTTTTGAAAAAAAAGCTGAAGATACGGGCAATTATATTTTCAGTACAGTTTTACAATCTAAGAAACTCCCCTATTGAAAAGGCAAACACAGTTATTTTCAGTGATTTATTTGATGAAAAAAAGTGAGTTTACCAGCCATTTAAAGAAAGAAAAAGGTGAAGTTCCTATCTTCTTTGCTTTCTTGTTTCTTCACCTTCAGAGGGCAGATAAGATCAGAAGTGAAATAGAATGGCTGCTTTTGTTGCGACAGTAATGAGCTAGAATGGGGCTAGATAGAAAAGACTGTAGATATGGGGTCACAGAGCGGTGAGGCTTCATAAATTTATTCATTGAAATGTGGCCATGTCCTCGTAAAATGAGTTGTCATCATCACAAGTGTGGATGGCTTTGTTGCACAATACTGCTGTCTAACTCTGGGGGAAGGGACAATCCAAAACTGGTTAATATATTTGACTGGAAATAGGAAAATTATTAAAATTTCAAAGAGAATAAAAAGCACAGGGTCACTCCTTAGAAGATTTAGCATTTTTGCTTTTTGATAATGTTGTAATAATAAAAATGTCTATTTCTGGAAAAGAAATATGGAATGAGATTTTTGTGGATAAAATGTTGTTTTGAGTTATTCTAAGAGAAACAAATAAGAAGTTTGTTCTAAATCTAAAGAGAGTTAAGTTCCATGGAGCTTTGAAGCTGTCTGTTTCCAATGGAAATGCTTATTTTAAAAAGTTGCATTGATTTGATGTCTTGAGATGTACGCTATTTTCATTCATCTATTCATGAATTTCTTTGGTAATCTCTAGCACCTTCAATTTCTTATTTTCTACAACCCAGCCTCACAATTCACCAATAGAAATAATAATTATTGCGAAAATTAAACAAGCACAGATTGGAGATAAACGGAAATTAGTTTTCACAAATACTTGAAACTTAAAAACAACGGCAATCATAATTTTGAAGTCTGTTACAATGTTAGATTCCCCCCATCTCCTATGGTTATTACTTAATTCTTCTGAAAGAATATTATTTAGACTTTTATTGCTACTTTCCAACTTAGAACTTTATTTCATGTGACAGAACTAGCAGACAAATATGTTTTAAAAATATATAAAAACATTGTAAAAACTACATATTCTACTGTATCTTATTTTAAAATATGTGTATATAATTTTTGTTATGCATATTGTAACCATATAGAAAAGTACAGGGAATTATACAACAGATATTCATCAATACACCATATTTGCTTTAGTCATTCAAAAAAAATTACAAATGTAGTTAAAGCCTACTTGATATCATGTTGGAATACAATTCTCCTTTAGAACTTTACAGAAGTAATCAACAACCTCATGCTGATTTGTATTCTGCTTGATAGTACCTTTAAAGATCTAGCTACTTCTTATCACTCTTTTACTTATTTTCTATTTTAATAAATTCTTTTCTTATCTTTATTATATTCATTTAGGGTTATTTTTAATTCTATTCTGTTAGTTTATTTTTATTTGTTGCTTTATTTTCTAACTTTCTAATGATTAACATATTTACTTTTAATATTTGTTAAAAACACATTTAAAAATAAAGCATGCTCACTTTACCACTATTATTCAACATTGTACTGGAAAGTCCAACCAGAGCAATCAGACAAGAAAAAGGAATAAGAAGCATCCAAATTGGGAAGGAAAAAGTAAAACTATTCACAGATGACATGATCCTACATATAGAAAATCCTAAAGAATCTGCAAGAAATCTACTAGATATGATAAACAATTTCAGCAAAGTTGGAGGGTACATGATAAACAAATGAAAATCAGTTGTGTTTCTATATATGTGTGATGAATAACCCCCCCCAAGTTTTAAAAAGCAATTTCATTTATAATAGCATCAAAAAGAAAAAATACACAGGAATAAATTTAAGCTAGGAAGTAAAAGGCTTGCACGCTGAAAACAATAAACCATTGCTGAAAGAAATTAAAGAAAACATAAATAAATGGAAAGACATGCATGTTCGTAGATGGGTGGAAAGATTTAGTATTGTCAAGATATCAATAACCCCCAAAGCGATCTACAAATTCCACACAATCCCTATCAAAATTCAAATAGTCCTTTTGCAGAAATTGAAAAGCTCATCCTGAAATTTGTATGGAATTCCAAAGAGTCCCAAATAGTCAAAACAATCTTGAAAAAGATGAGCAAAGTTGGAGGACTTACACTTCATGATTTCAAAACTTCCTACAAAGCTACAGTAATCAAAACAATGTGGTACCAGCATAAGCATTGAAATGAAATAAAATTGACAGTCCAGAAATAAAATCATATATCTACAACCAGTGGATTTTTGACAAGAGTGCTAAATCCATTCAATTTGGGGAAGAACAATCTCTTTTATAAATGGTGCTGGGACAAGTAGATTTCCCAGGCAAAGAATGAAGTTGAACACCTACCTCATCACTAGCATATAAATTAATTCAAAATGTATCAATGACCTAAATATAAGAACTAAAAGCACGGAGGCTGGCCCAGTGGTGTAGTGGATAAGTTTGTCCACTCTGCTTTGGCAGACTGGGATTTGCAGGTTCAGATACCGGGCATGGACCTACACACCTCACCACTCAGCAAGTCATGCTGTGGCAGCATCCCACATACAAAATAGAGGAAGTTTAACATGGATGTTAGCTTGGTGACAATCTTTCACAAGCAAAAAGAGGAAGACAGGCAACAGATGTTAGCTCAGGTCAATCTTCCTCACCAAAAAAAAAAGAAGAAGAAGAAAAGAACTAAAACCATAAAAACTTTCAAAGAAGACATAGAGATACATCTTCAAGACCTTGGATTTGGCAATGGATTCTTAGATGTAACACCTAAAGCACAGGCAACAAAATTAAAAAATAAATTGGACTTCATCAAAATTAAGAACTTTTTTGTATTTAAAGACATTGTCAAAAAACTGAAAAGACAATCTACAGAATGTGAAAAATATTTGTAAATCATCTATCTGATAAGAGTTTAATATCCAGAATATATGAAGAACTACTTCAAAAACAAAAGACAATCCAATTTTTAAAATGGGCAAAGGACCTAAATAGATATTTCTCCTAAGAAAATAATCAAATGGCCAATAAACACATGAAAAGATGTCGAACATCCTTAGTCTTTGGGGAAATGCAAATTAAAACCCACTTTACAACTCCCATTATGCCTGTAATAAAAAAAAAAAAACATAGAAAAGAAAAATAACTAGTGTTTGCCATTAGTTGGCCAGATGAGGAGAAATTGGAACCCTTGTATATTGCTGGTGGGACTATAAGTGGTAAAACTACTGTGGAAAACAAAATGGCAGTTCCTTGACAAGCTAAACATAGAATTACTATTTGACCCAACAATTCCACTCCTAGATATACACCCAAAGAACTGAAAGCAGGAGCTCAAAACAGATACCTGTACATCAATATTCACAGCAGTATTATTCACAATAGCCAACAGATGGAAATAACTCAAATGTCCGTTAGCAGATTAACAGATAGACAAAATTTGATATATACAAGCAATAGAATATTATTCAGCTATTAAGAAGGAATGAAGTTCTGATATATGATACAACATGGATGAACTGTGAAACCATTATGTCAAATGAAATAAGCTAGACCCAAATATTGTTATGATTCTATTTCTATAAAATACTTAGCATACACGAATTCTTAGAGACAGAAAGCAGATTAGAGGTTACTAGGAGCTGGGGGAAGGGGAAAATAGGGAGTAATTGCTTATGGTTACACAGGTTCTGTAGAGTAATGGAAAAGATTTGGAAACCAATAGTAGTGACAGTTGCACAACAATGTGAATATAATTAATATCACTAAATTATACACTCAAAAATGGTTAAAATGGCTTACTTTATGTAACATATATTTTACCACAATTTAAAAACCCCATAATGACTTTACATTTTCTTCTAAGTCTTATGTAAATAGGTTCCCCCATCTTGTGATACACCATACTCTAGTTGTTATTACATTTTATATATTCTAATTTCCATCATAATTTCCTCTTTAATTCATAAATTACTTAGAAGTGTGGCTTTTTGTTGTTGTTGAATTCCCAAAGTGATAGTGTTACTTTAAAGTGTGATTTCATGTACCAGGCTACAAGATACTCTGAAATTTCCTGAGGTTTTTTGTGAACTTACACATAGTGTCTTAGGAAACTCTTTTTTCATGCTTGAACAGAATAGACACTCTATATATGGCACGTTCCAGGTCTTATAAATATGTAAAAGGCTTATTTTGTCAATTATTTTCTTCACATTATTTTTATCCATAATTATTTTTATCTACTAATTCTGGTGTTATGTTTTACAATTTATCTTTATAACTCTGAGTTATTTATTTATTTATTTAGTTTTAAAGATTTTATTTTTTCCTTTTTCTCCCCAAAGCCCCCCAGTACATAGCTGTATATTCTTCGTTGTGGGTCCTTCTAGCTGTGGCAAGTGGGACGCTGCCCCAGCCTGGCTTGACGAGCAGTGCCATGTCCGTGCCCAGGACTTGAACCAACGAAACACTGGGCCACCTGCAGCGGAGTGCACGAACCTAACCACTCGGCCATGGGGCCAGCCCCAACTCTGAGTTATTTTTTAACATTTTTAAAAAACATATTTTAAGATTATGTTATTAGGAGCATTAACGTTTATATTTGTTAATTCATCCTGTTGGATTGTTTTTGTCCATATGTGGTGTTCTTCATTACATCTATTAAAGCTGTTTACCTAATATCATTTATGTCTGATATTAATGTTGTTACAGCATCATTCTTTCAAACAGTGCTTATGTGCCATACCTCTGCCCATTCCTTAATATTCATGTTTTTTCCAGGCTTTGTTTTTTCAGGCTTATTTCTTTTAAGTTGTATTTAACTAGTTTACTTTTTAGAGCTAATCTGAGAATCTGTCATGAAAAGAAAGCACAATGATTAAGAGTGTAGCTTCTGAGAGTCAGATATCCGAATCTGAGTCCTGACTCTGTTGTTTGCTGTGTTATTTTGTGCTTCAGTTTCTTCATGTGTAAAATAAGAATAATAAAAGTAACTACTTTATATGACGTGCTTAGAGCTCTTCCTGGCATAGAGAAAAAATCAATAAATGTTACAAATTTGCTTCATTAAAAAAGTGAGTTTAATGAACCTACTTTTACTATAATTACTAATATTTGTTTTTGAGACATTATTATTATCTTACTGGTTTTTCCTGTTTCTGTTATTTTAAAAAAATTACTCTCCATTGTCTCTTTCTATATGGTTCCCAGATATTCTATATTCCTATAATTCTATGTTAATTATTGTAATTTTAATCTTTTAAAATTTTAAAATTGTTAACTTTAAATTTTAAAAACACATTTAATTACAAATTTTTCCAATTAGGTCTAGATTTTTTAACATCTCTATCTACTTCTTCAAAAAGACAGTACTATGTTGTGGTAGACAGCTTCTCAAATGGTTTGAAATGATACCCTCCACTCCTTATATCCATGGTCTTGGGAAACTCCCTTCCCTTGAATGTGTGTTATAGCTAGTTACTTGCTTCTAATACTAAAATATGAGAAAAGTAATGGGATGCCATTTCAAGATTAGATTACAAAAATCTGTGACACTTGCCTTGTCCCCATTCTCTATCTCTTGCCTTTTTACTTTCTCATTTTGATGAAGCCAAGTACTATGCTGTGAGTTTCCCTATGTAGAAGTCCACATGGTAAGGTGGCCTCTGGCCAACAGGTCATAAGTAACTGAGGCTCTCTGTCTAACAACCCAAAAGGAACTGAAGCTGGGCAGCAACCACAAGAATGGGCTTAGAGACGAATCTGTCCCCAGGCGAGACTTAAAATGATTACAGTTCCAGATGACATCTTGCTTGCATCTTGATTTTGAGAGCTTGAGAAACAGAAGACGAAACGAAGCCATGTGCAGATTCCTGACCCCTAGAAACTCTAAGATAATACATATTATCGTTTTAAGCCATAAACTTGGGGGTAATTTGCTATTTTGCAATAGGCAAATGGATGGTTTTGAAAAATCTCAGCATTTCCAGATAGCCAGAGATGCTAACATTAAGAAATGACTATGAGTTCTGTCAGAAAAACATGGCATGGATATTAAGTGAAGGGTGTGTCCATACACCTATTTCTTAAGTACTCAAATAGGAAAAAGGATAAGAGCATTATTCAGTCATACCAAGGGCCCATTAAAGATATTAAGAGTGAGCCTCACAGATCCTCTTAATCAAATGGGACCTCTAGAAAAGGTTGAGGTCATTATATCCAGTCACCTATCAGGAACTAGATAAAAGACTTATTATTCTACTACACTCCAGTGAGATTCACAGAAGACCTACAAAGTTTTTGAGAAAACTATATCAGCAGAATCACTTCCAGCTTGCACTGAGAGGAACAGAGGTCATACAAAATAAATAGACACTGCTGGATCCTAAAATTCTACTGGCAGGAAGTAGATTTAGAAAATGACTCACTTGCAAAAAAAGTGTTATTTTTCGTAAAAAATGAAGAATGACTGAGAAGGAAGAACCAGGAGCCCTGAGGGTATTTCCAAGAGCCATGGCCTTGAAACCTAATGAGAAACTTCCAACATTTGAGCTGGATTTCACAATTGCTATTGACTAGTGACTTCTTTGTGCCTCTTATTTTTCCCCTTTTTGGACAAGAATGTCCATAGCTGTTGTTTTATACCTGTCCCACCATTATATATGGATGTGTGTTGGAGGCACATAACTTCTCTCATTAGCTTCATAGATTGAGAGGAACTGTACTTGAGTAGCTCTACTTACAAAACTACTTCCTAGGAGTCTCATTCACACCTAGGCATGATTTAGATGGTGAGACTCTGAACTTTGAGCTGATGCTGTATTGGGATGTAAGTTTTGGAAACATGGGGAGGGTGGTATGAGTGCATTTTACACGTGGGAGTGATATGAATAATTGAGGGCCAGATGTCAGAATGTGATAGGGAAGCTTCTAAAATGGTTCCCAATATTTCCCACCTCCTGGTTTTCACATCCTTGTGCAATTTACTTCCCTTGGTGTGGGCTGAAACTAGTGACTTGATCATAACAAATAAAATACTGCAAAGGCTATGGGATGTCACTTCTAAGATTAGATTATAAGACCTTGACTTCCATTTGGCTGGCTGGGTCTCTCTCTGACTCTTCTCATTTGCTTTCTCTGATGAATCAAGCGGTCATGTGGTGAGCTGCCCTATGAAGAAGTCCATGTAGCAAAACACTGAGGGTGGCTTCAGGCTAACACCCAGCAAGGAACCGCAGCCCTCAGTTCAACAGCTCATAAGAAACCAAATCCAGCCAACAACAATGTGCATGGGTTTGGAAGCAGAACCTCACTTATCTGAGTCTTGGGATGTTGCCCTGGATAGCACTTTGATTAGAGACTGGAAAAAACCTCAAAGCAAAGGGTCATCTAAGTCATGCCATGGTTCTTGACCTACAGAAACTGAGATTAAAAAAAAAAAAGTTGTTTTAAGCCACTAAGTTTTGGGGTAATTTGTTACACAGCAATAAATAATAAATATACATTGACTATCCCCTCACTTTATCCATACTTCTTACCATGTTATCTGTAGTTTGGGTGTATATTTACACCCAAAAAACATGTAAAAACATGAAAACAATATTTGTTTTATTCTTTTAAAATCATTATCATAGGTAATATAATTTAGAAAGGTATTTTTATCAATTTTTGTTTTCATTTGTTGTTTTGTTTTTTTCATACTGTTCATTTCCTCTGGGTTAATTTTACTTATTATTTGTTAAACTGCATGCTTGGTAATTCTTACTGTAGAATCTGTGAGTAGTAAACTCTTTTAGTTGATTATGTCTTAAAATGTCTTTATCTGCTTTTAAATGATGGCTTAGCTGAGTAGAGAAATACAGTTTGAAATCTTTCCTTTGTAATTTGAAAACATAGATTGGCATTATTGTTACTGTGGAGAAATCCATTGTCAATCTAATTGTCCATCTAGAGATCTTCACCCTCAACTAATTTGAATGAGTTTTCCCTTTATCTTTGGTTTTCTACAGTTTCACTATGATGAATCTAGGTAACAATTAAAAAGAATTATCCTGTTCAATCATTATGAGATATTTTCAATATGAAAACTCAGTGCTGGAAATTTTTCAGCTATTATCTCCTTGAGTTTTACTTTTCTGCCATCTCTCCATTGCATTTTTGAACTACTTCAAATTATTCTTTATATCTTTATGAGCTCTTTCATATTTCACATCTCTTTGCCTGTAGTGTTCTTTGCTAAGTTCGTTCCTCTGTATTTGATTGACTACTTCTTTTATATATGGAAACACCACTTCATTAGAGAGTTAATTCCCTTTATAGATTATTTTAAATTTTCGTGACTATCTTTTAAAAATATATTTACACCTTTTTTTCCCTTGGACTCAAAATCTATCAGGTCTGCAGCTTCCGTTCTTTCTAGTCTGAAGCATTTATTTTCCATTTTTGCTTCATGGAACTAATTATATAGTTCTGAGCGTGGGAGAGGTTTTTAATTTTTTCTGTTTTTGTACTTTATGTATTATTTTTATTTGCTCAGGTGAAGGATCAGAACTTACGAAGTGTGGCTTTCTAATGCAGTCGACTAGAAGTGTGAACAATTTTTAGAATTTTTTGTGAAAGTATTTGTAAGGGGAGATTTAGAACAGGTGAAAAATCTGGGGAGTTTAAAAAATTTTTATTGTAGTATAAGCTTTTAAAAAATTTTTCAGATAATATTTTTTCACTTTTAGGTAATATGAATATTCTTTTCAGTTATTGAACATTTTTCCTGGCTTTTTTGATAAAGAAGTTTTTACTACTGTATCATGTGCATTATAATAATATAATTCCATGAAATTCTTGGCTCAACATAACAATTTATAACATAACAATCATTTCATAACAGTTTGTGAATATAACATTTTAAGGAAAATTAGCAGAGATAATGAGCAGTTTGTTAAAAAATCCTTGAGAACTGCAGACTTTCCTTGGGTACTCTTCACAGGTGACATTTCTGCTTAGAGGACACAGAACAAAGGCTTGTTTGTTTCTTGTACCTGTGAAGTGGCTGACTCTACTACATGCTGTAATCAACATGAATTCTCTTTTGGCAGCAGGACTGGCTCCATAGTTACCATGATTTGGAATAGATCATGAGCCATTAAAGAGAGATTGCTTATTTTATTCTTTTTCTGTGAGTGGAACTTTGTATATATAAAACTAGAATTTTGCTTCAAATCATAAAGGGTAATTGTTTTTCAGTTATGCATGTAAAATTCTGAACCACATAAACTCCACTATAAATTTATTTGAAAAATTGCAATATTGATGAATATAACATTATCAACTATTACTATCTATACATTAGAATTTCAAGCTAATGAGCACTAAAAATATTCAGTATCTTATTTACAGATTTTATAGACATATAGTCAACCCATGATTTCCAAAACAATGCTCTAGCATTGTGAGAAGAATGGGAGAAAATGCAACTTTACTCTGTGAATCAATTGGATCCAATGTTCAAGTAATTTAATCTCTGTGTTCTCATGTTCTTCACTATGGTTTTTCTGATGGAACTATTGATGCTTTCAATCTCTCCACTAGAATTGTGTAAGAAAGACTGCTTTTCTTAATCAACTGGGGGGAAAAATAAGAGTCTTTGCTTTTATCACACATGGAAGCATTTACCGTTCAACTAGCTGATGTTGAGGTCGATTTCTCAAAACATTTAGCTTTTAGTCAAATGCTCGCAGAATGAACACTCTTGCACACCAGCATGTAAGAAAGGAAGATACTTGATACAACATTAGTGAGTTTTTTCCCCAGTGTTGTTTTGATTTCATTACTCCCACTTAAAAGTAACTCATAGATTTGAAAATCCACTAAAAACAGATTCAAAGTTATAGTTTAAGGTGAACTCTCAATGAATGCAAAAGCTTCTGCATGAAATAAAAAGAGGAATATATTCTTTGTCGTGTTTTCTAACAAAATGATTCAACAGCAGTATAAGGATTACCAAATGGGAAACCTTTTTTGGTGGCAAACTAATTAAAGTCACTCCTCATAGCTGACTTTTATGATACACTTCACATAGGGCTTAATGGACCCATAACAGTTTCTGGAAAAGATATTTTTTTCTGAGGCATTCTTGGCTACTCAATAAAATAAAAGAAATTGTGGTTAGGTTTCAAAATGAGCTCTTTTTAGACAAAGCTTTCCACATGAAGATTTAGTAGAGTTACATCTGTTTTAGATAGAGGTCTTTAAGCATCAGACCCAAAGGCTACTTTGATAACAAGCAAACACACAAGAGTGAGAGAACTCACGGCTTCTGATTTCCTACCCCAACTGGGTTCAGTCAAAATGACTGCTCTTTTTCATTTTTGTAGGACATATTTTATTTAACTGAAAGTCAAGCGCTGATGAAAATCAGTTTCAATTGGGATTCCCATCCAATTTTATAAAAAAAGGAAAACATCTTTTTTGGTCAGAATAAACATTTCTCAATTATCTAAAGCTATCCAAATAAAGCATTTGTTTTGAGCCAGTGGCCCACCCTGGGTGCTGATGGTGGGTGGTTATTATTGTATTGGCTTCTCAGTTTGTATGCCTCAAAGCGACAGAAAGGCTGGACTCCTGGGATTTTTAAATAGTGCCATATGACGTGGACAGAAGTTCCTTAAAGGCAAGGGAACTGTGTTTTTAATTTTTTTTTTTTGTATGCTCACTGTCTTTTTAAGGGTTCTACACGAAACTCAATGAATTATAATTACCTGAATTTCTCAGAGTTACATGTCTTTTTGAAAAGTTCTGTTTTATTTACGAATGTTGCTTTATGAATAAATGGAGGATTTTTCTTTTTAATGGATAAACTAGTAAGATAAATATGTTTCTTTTACAATTTTATTCCCCACCCCCACAATGGCACTCATCACCTTCTGTATCTGCCACCCCCAACAAGAACGCAGGATTCATAAAGGCTGAGATTTTTGTTTTTGTTCATTGATATATCCCCAGAGTCTAGAATAATTGTGCATAGCACATAGATGACTTCAATAAACATTAAGTAAATGAGTTAGCAATGATGCATACTCTGGGAGGGGTTAATACAATAGTTTGGATGCGAGCTCATGGAGGGATCGTGAGGAGCAGAGGCAAAGATGAACAGCAAGACCTCAATAAATAGCAGCAATTATTAGTGTCAGATGTTTACGACCCCCAATTTTGCTGATGAAAGGTGACTTAAGAATCTCAGCCTCAGAAGAGATAAGGTGGGATACACTCCACCTAGTAAAAATTATCATGGAAAATGTGCTCAAATACTATTTCTTTCAAAAGGGTCTATTTATTTTTACCAAGTATGTGAAGTCCTTTAAACAAAACAATGATTTTAACATCTCAGATGCAAGCAACAAGAAGATATGTAGATGGATAGATATGCATTTACATACATACAATGCTTTATACATGTATCTATGTATCTCTATCAGTATCTATATCTATGTACCATCTCTACATCTCTATATATATGTATTGTACACATTTTCACCATTGTGACTATCTTTTCACTCTGATTCTTGCTAAAATTAATAATTGAGGAGTCCACTACAAGTTATTTTCCAGTGAATTCCCAAATTAAGTATAATTATTTTAAATGAGCCCCTAAAAGAATGAGGAATACAATATACACCTCACTTCATAGATTTACTATGAGAAAGCTAATGTAGAATCTTACCAAGGTGATTTGTTTGCCCTTTTATTTTCCAGTCTATGTTCAACCAGTGTTCCTTTTCATTTTAGCTGTTAAAGCGGGAAGCTATACTTTGATCTTTGGTCAATCATTCCAGACCTGTGGTTAACAATTTCATTATATTTATTTAATCAAAATGTTTTTAAATACACTCTTACTTTGGAATAAATATATCTACTTTTATAGTTCAACTTCTACTTTGCAAAAGGTATTCTAAAATTGTATGTAGAAGTAATAAGTAAAAAAGTATTGCCATTCTATCTGAGACACTAACCGAGCAATTTTAAGTAATCCAGTGTTTTTAGCAGAATATGTTAGCAACTTACATGCCGTTGATCATGGTGAGAAACAAAGTAGGGAATATAGTGAATTAGCACAAGCTCCATTTCCTGGAGCTATTAAATACACACATAATACTGTATAACTTAGTATTCTATAAATTAAAAATGTATGCACACCCGCAAAATCCATAGTCTTGCATTACTGATTTTTATAAAAGTAGCAGTAAATAAGTGAATGAACAAAATGACATAAATGAATAAATAAGATAGAATAATAATTTCAAATTCTTTCTTATAAAAACAGAGTTTCAAGTGCTCAAAAATAAGAGACAAATAACAGAAATAAAGTTTTCTCATCAGTCTTTCTGTCACATGCAGGATAAGCAACAGAGATATTCCTTCTAAAGGGATGAAGTCATCTAAGGACTTTCCCGCCAGGAATGATTTGAAGTAAATCTTCTTTGTCATATCTAAAAATCATAAAATAAGGGCTGTGTGGGAACGTTGATTCTGGGGATTGTGTGTTGTGAAGGATTATTTGTAATAATGCCCTAGCTGATCTCTAAAATGCTTGGTGTGAAGTACATAATGATTAAAAGCAAATGTCAAATTTGCTATTTTCTTTTTCTAAGCAAAGGGAGAGCAAACATTTAAGATGGAACCATGTAGTGGCATGTAGCCCTAGGTCATCTTTTTCATTGCTGAACAGCATTCTATTATATGAATGTGCAATTTATGTATCCTTTTTAGAATTGATGGACATTTAGATTTTTTCCAGTATTTGAATATTAAAAATAATGTGGTTATGAACATTTGTATACCTATCTATCAGTGCACATATAGACACGTTTCTCTTGGGAAAATATGTTAGAAGTGTTGGGATGCATATGTTCAGCTTTAGTAGATGGTGTCAAATAGTGAGCCCAAGCGACTGTATCAAATGACATTCCCCACTAGCACTTTGTGATAAACTTGCTCCTCATTTCACTTACACGACGCATTATTGTTGTTTTTATTTTAACTTCGGCCATTCTGGAGACTGTGTAGTGAGATCTCTGTTTTATTTTGCATTTCCCTAAAGAATGATGAGAACAATCACCTTTTCTTTGCTTCATGGCCATTTGTACCTAATTATGTATTTCAGTTTCTGTCTTGCCTATTTTCAATCCAGTAGTCTTTTTCTTATTGATTTGTAACAGTTACGTATATGTTCTGACACAAATCCTTCACTAGATACATGCTTACAACTTTTCTCCCACTTTGACTTACCTCTTCCCTTTCCTAATGATGTGTTGATGAACAGAGATTCTTAATTTTAGTGAAGCCTAATTTATCAATTCGGTATTCTTAAGCTAATGATTTGTTTTCTATTTAGGAAATTTTGTCTTACCCACAATTATGATGTTGTTCTATACTATCACTTAAGAGATTTATTGTTTTGTCTTTTACAATTCATCTGAAATTAGTTTGTCTATTATTTTTCACCAATATAATTCTGTCTTTCTTATTAGGCTTTTTAATAAGTCGTAATATCTTATGGTTTAAGTCCTCCAAATTTGTTTTTCTTCAGGATTATCTTAATTATTTTCAGTCATTTATATTTCATATGAATTTGAGAATTAATTTGTCAATGTACACACACACACATACACACGCTCACCCACACATCTTGCTGGAACTTTGCATGAGATTGCATGAATCAATAGATGATTTTTTTTTTTTTTTGAGAAGATTAGCCCTGAGCTAAGATCCACAGCCAATCCCCTTCTTTTTGCTGAGGAAGACTGGCCCTGAGCCAACATCCATGCCCATCTTCCTCTACTTTGTATGTGGGACGCCTGCCACAGCATGGCTTGATAAGTGGTGCTATGTCTGCACCTGGGATCTGAATTAGTGAACCCCGGGCCACCAAAGCAGAATGTATGAACTTAACAGCTGTGTCACCAGGCCAGCCCCTAATTTCACTAATTTTAAAGAACATTTTTATCTAGAAACATTATTCTTTTATTAGATGTTTTCCTATGCATTTTATTTGTGAAACAATTATAAATTGTATTGTTTTAAAATTTTTCTTATATTTATAATGTATTGGTATATAAAAAGAGTATTTTTTTTACATTTCCTTTTATCCAGCACTTTTGCTTAAGTTACTTATTAATTTTAATAGTATCTATATTTTGGGGGGTTTTCTATGTATACAATTGTTTTATTTCTGGAAAATGTGCAACTTAATTTTTTTTAATCCTTATATATTTCTCCCTATTTCTTACTTTATTTTACTAGCCAGAATAGAAGTAGTGATGGCAAGCATCTTTTCATATGTCACCATTAAGTAAAATATTACATATTAGCTTTTTATAGCAAAGCTTAATTTAATTGAGGAAGTTACTATTATCTGTTTGCTAAGAGTTTTTCATGAAAGGTTGTTGAAATTTATCAAAGGATTTTTTGAATCTGTTAAGCATCAATATATGTTTTTCTTTATTTCATTCATGTGGTGATTGATATAGATTTTGAACATCTTAACAAATTTCTTTGTTTAGAAAAACCCAACTTTCCCCTGAAATCATATTCTTTTACTACATTGCTAGTTATTTGCTAATATTTTGTTGAGGATTATTTGATCTATGTTTATGAAAATAGATCATTCTGTAATTATCTTTTCTTGCAATGCTCACATTAAGGTGGCATCAAGAATGTACTGATCTCATAAAATAGCGAAATATTCCCTCTCTTTCTATTTTCTCTGTAGTTGGTGTAAAAATATTAAATATTGGAATAACTCCCCAGGGAAGCCATGCGGACCAAAGCTTTCTTTTAGAGACAACGACTGTGGATTCAGTTTCTTTCATACACATAGAACTGTTGAACTATTTAAGGTTCTATTTGTTGGCAGCCAGTTTTCCTCGGGTCTCTCATGTTTCTGAACATCTTGCAAGTAATAGCACTGATGCCTTTGTCCTGGACCAGCTTCATAAATGTTTATGTAGGAGACAACCCTAGAAGAGAGTGTCTCCTAGTGGAGTAAAGGGCGGATGTTATACTGACCAGAATAAGAAAGATAATGTCTGTTTTCAGGGAAAAGTTTTGATAGGCTTGCTTTCAGCTTGTTATAAAATATTTGGCTCCTTAAACTTGTGATTCTTTGGCTAGGTTGTCTTCTGGGAATCCAGTCACATTTCTTAGATTTTTTTACTTTGTGACCCACATGTCTCTTACCTTATTTTCTTATTTTACTTCTTAATATGTCTTTGTTTCAGTCTGAATATTTCTGATCCAACTTCAAACTCACTCATACTCTTATTTGCTGAGTCAAATCTGCTTTAATTCATCTGTTTGAATTCTCAATTAGTTGTTGCTTTTTTGTTCTATTTCTTTGAATTTCTTAGATTTCACTTTGTCATATATTACCATGATTATTCATAGCTGTTTCAGTGTCTGGAAATTATAACATCCAGATAACCTGCGGGTCTCTTTTAATTATCTGTTTTTTCTCTTGGTTGCTTATTTTTTTTCTTATTGAATGCAATTTTTACTGAGTGTTGAAAATTATATATGGAATAACTTGCCCCTAGTTTATAATGTCTGAAACTCATATTCCTTGTGAGTGACTGTAGAGGAAACTCAGGAAAATATTGCTGTGATGTTAGAGCTCCATGATAAAAATCTGTCAAGACCAAACAGCATGGCTTCTGCTACTGGAGCTCATTTGTTGATGTCTAATTAAAGGAATCATTTGGAATTGCTAATGAATGTGTTTAGCTTCTACTCAAATAATTATTGAACACGCATGTGATTGAATTTTAATCTTAATTCTCCAGTGGCTCATTTTTCATGCTTACTTCAATATTACCCTTCAAAATGAGTGTTATTAATGTGTATGGCACTTGTGCATTGCCTTTTCATCATGATTTGACTGGTTTTTTCCTCCCCTTTCTTTTTTACCCTGTCTTCAGCATTTATTTAGCACACTAACTCTGGATGAGCTTATATTCTGGAAAGGAATGCATCAAATTCCAAAGAATCAAGACTCATTTTTCCAAAAATTGGGTGAGCTCCCAGAAGACATTTAATGCTTCATAGTTTTATAGTTTAAGCAATAAAAGAGGGGAAACTAATTCCCTTTCCATTCTCCTGCCCTCCCTTGAAATATAATTGAAACAGAGCCTTCTGTCCTCTTGCTGATTTGTTTTGACATCCATGAACAATCTTGCAGAGGTGCATTTTTTATTCTTTCCTCTGCTATATCTACTATTGATTTAATTAATCTTCTATCCCACATTATACAGCATGAATAGGAAGTTATGCAACTATTAGGCCAAATCAACAAATATTCAAGTGAGAAACATGGTAATTGATAACCAAGAGTGTAAAGTATTTCTGTGAATAAGCAGCTTTTATGAGGATAGAATGCTTCTTATTTTAAAATTATTTCATCTTTATATGGATGTTGAAATTTCGTCTGAAGAACACAGAGGGCTATAATTTTTCATACCAGGAAAATCCCTTTTACAGATCAAAAATCACCAGAAATCAAGCAACATATTTTACTTAGATTTTTTCTAAAACCTCCATTTCTCAAACTGCTATTAAGCATAGAAAATGACTTTTTTGATATTTATTGCCTTTTGGGGCTCAATTTGTATTTCTATGAAATTAATGATTCATTATATAGAACAATCTTAATGAAATTACATATTTGGCCAAAGAATGTAGCATGTGTCAGTAATTAGAACACCAATAATGATTTTCACAGACTTTAGCTTGGGCCCTGCTACTATAACTTTTTCCCATTAATTTTATTTCACTTCATGAAAGCTGGAAAATATGCAGTATAAAGCAAGATGCACAATTCCCAGATCCAAGAAAAGAAGGAAAGAAAAAGAATGCTTTAATTTCATTTTCATAATACTTTTGTATTATTATCACTATTCTTTTTTTACTGCAGAATCAATTTGTGATTATTTGAAGTAAATAAATGGAAATCCTCAAATAATAATTCTTTGAGTCATAAGAACAAGAGAGAAATCACAGTAACTACATTTATAATGAGAACTTTTAAAAAGCAAATCCAGATTATATGATCTGTACAGAGTAGTTTTATCTTTTTCATCTTCTAAATTTACCATCTCCTATGGAGATTGGAGGAAACCTTGAAGATTCAGGAGAAGATAAAGAAGGAAAAATTATTTTTTCTTTCACTATCCACACATGAGTTCTGACAACATATTGATATTCAGTAATTCTGCTTTTATATATTCATTCAATCAACAGCTATGTACCAAACACTAAAATAGTGCTATGTACAAACACTATTTTAGAGAGCTAACCTTCTGCTTTCAGAGCCTACTTTGTGGTAGGAAGGAAACTGAAAATTACATAAGAACAACACAATGTCTGATAATTATAATGTACTGGGAAGGAAAAAACCAACAGGATAACAGAAAGCATAACAGGGGCAGGGTGAAATTCAACTGAGCGGTCAGGAAAGGAGGAAGGAATGATGTCTGAAATAGAGCCTGGCTAATGAGAAAGAGCTATCCATGAAAGAAAGTTTCCAGGGAGCAGGAAAAAAAAAATGCAAACCCCAAAAGTGAGAATAAGCTTAATGTAATGGAACAGAAAAAGAAAAACGTCAGAAATTATGGGAACTATTAAGCAAGGGAGAGATTAATAGTGATGTGAAAATGGAAAATTTAGTTGAGCCAGATTGTGTATGCCATGGTTGGAAGTTTGGATTTTATTAAAAACTTTTTTATTATGGTAAGAATGCTTAAGGTACAATCTAGTCTCTTAAAATTTTCTCTCTTTTTTTTGAGGAAGATTAGCCCTGAGCTAACATCTACTGTCAGTCCTCCTCTTTCTGCTGAGGAAGACTTGCTCTGAACTGCCATCCGTGCCCATCTTCCTCTATTTTATATGTGGGACACCTGCCATAGCATGGCTTGCCAGGCGGTGCGTAGGTCTGCACCAGGATTTGAACTGGTGAACTCTGGGCCACGGAAGCAGAGCGCAGGAACTTAACCATTGTGCCACTGGGCTGACCCCTACTCTCTTAAAATTTTAAGTGCATGATACAGTGTTAGGGGCAATGCTATACAGTAGATCTCTAGAACTTCTTCATATTGCATAACTGAAACTTTACACCCATTGAACAGCGACACTCCGTTTCCCTCTCCCTCAGTGCCTGGCAGCCACCATTCTACTCTCTGTTTCTAGGAGTTGGACTATTTTAGACACCCCATACAAGTGGAATCATGCTGTATTTGTTTTTCTATGACTGGCTTATTTCACTCAGCGTAATGTCCTCCAGGTTTATCCATGCCATTGCATATTGCAGGATTTCCTTCTTTTATGGCTGAATAATATTCTATTGTATGTATATACCACATTATCGTTATCCATTCATCTGTCGATGGACATTTAGTTTGTTTTCATATCTTGGCTATGGTGATAGTGCTGCAATGAACATGGGAGTACAGATATCTCTTGGAGATCAATTCTTTCAGATACATACTCAAAAGCGGGATTTCTGGATGATATGTTTTACTTTTCATTCAAGTGAAAATAAAATCCGAACTTTTTTGAGTTTGAATTTTATTTTAACTTAATAAAAGGTAATTAAAGAATTATTAAGGAGAAGAGTACTATGTCTGATTTTCTTTAAAAAGAAAAGGCAACATCTAGGTGTGACTGGGAGATGGTGAGCTGAGAGGAGCAGAGGCAGAGTTGAAGTGTGGGCTGGTCCCCAGCACAGATGAAAGAGAAGGGTGGTTTGATTGGGAGAATATCAGCGAAAACGAAGAGAGGAAGGTAAGAATATGCTTTTAGAGGTAGACTCATGGGGCTTGGGAATGGAGTGGATGACAGGAGGGGGTTAAGAAAAGCGGCTGGAATCTAGAATGCCACTTATGTTGAGCGGATGGTGGTGCCATTTACAGAGAAGGGATAAGATAAAAGAAAAGTTTAGGAGGGGAAGAACTCTGTGAAAGTTTATTTGTTTAAAACGTGACATTCAAAGATGCTTGTTAGATATTCAAATGGAGATATCAAGTAGATCTATAAATTTGAAGATTTGTATAAATATATATGTATGTATACACACATACACATACATATCATATATGTCTATATACCATGTTTTATAACATTTTTTGCACTTAATCATAATTGTTTTTATAATTTATTTCCAAAATATAATTTTAATGACCACATAGATGTACATTGTGAAATGTAGCATAATTTATATGCAATCATTCATGCATTGCTGGACATGTAATTGGTTTTATGTTCCTGGAGTTTGTTTTTATTACTTATAACTCTATGTTGGTAATCCTTGAAGATAAATAATTATGCATATCTATTTTATTCCCATGAATAAAATTTTCAAAAACAGAATTGCCAGATCAAATACTTTCTATGCTTTTAAAGATTTTGACAGTTACTTTCAACACTGCCCCTAAAAGAGTGTACCATCACAAATTCCATCAATAGTTTACTAGTGTCAGATCTCAGGAGGACCACCTAATGTAATTATTTTTTTGTTAATTTCTGCCATTTTACCAGAAGAAAAATCTTATATTTGATTTGTAGGCTTTAAAAAATATTCCTTTGATGCTATTGAGGGTGTTTTGTATAATGCGTGTAGCCATTTGCCTTTCTTCTTTTGTGAATTAGCTATACATGGTTTTTGTAATTAGTAATTTTCATCTTTTTCACATTCATTTGTCAGAAATCTTTATTAACATTTCTATAAGAATTGAAAACATTCCTCTAACTTTTAATACCATTCATTTTAATTATGGGGGCTTTTGATGTTTGTTCAATATTGTAAAACTATATATCAGTGATTTCCTCTTTGTGATATCTATCTTTGGATGAATGTTTAATGTCATAATGATACTGTCTTCGCTGTTTGGTGTTTGACTTCTGACAACTTTTAAGCCTCAGATCTAACTCTTCTCCTTCTTCCCCATAGCTGGGGAAGCTGATGAGAAAGCCTGGGTGCTCCCTCGTTTGGTGCCAGGAGGAGGAGACTCAAACCACGCAAGCCCCTGCTTGTACAAGCCCCACTCTCTAACTACAATAAAATCCCAAGCCAGTCTCCTTTCCTTGCTCTCTCAAGCTATTTTCAGACCAGCTTGGGAAGCCTGCCCTGCCCTTCCCCAAAAGCCTCATTATATGAGTAATAAACGTTTTCATATTCTCTTGGTATGTGTGTGGCATCATCTGTCTGGACATCTGAATTAAATTATGGTTGAGGGTCCATTTTGTTTCTGCAGAGTAGCCACAACACTCAGAACGGAACTTTGCAACTATTTCTCACTACTTTCTTCTATTTCTTAAAGTGTTATTTTTAAAAATATTTAATTCCTTTGAAAATTAAATTATTTTGGATTATGGTGTGAGGTAGGGATGTTTATTTTTCCAAATATCCCAGTTGTTTTAACACTTCTTGGAAACTATTAGGAGGAAGACAAAGAAGTAGAAGGAAAAATAATACGTCCTTTAATCCTCTTTTACGTGTTCATGGACATGACCATTATTTTATTTTTAGAACTTTAAGAAATTCTAGAAAAATCCTAAATATAATTTTGAAAGTCACTACAATGTTGAGAATTTAGTTAAATAATAACAGTGCTATCTGATCAATTATTATTTTGCTATCGTATATGACTAAAATGAAAACTATTTGGATTAAAAGGAATTTCCCATTAATGAAAGATGATTGGCAACATTAAAAGTGGTGAACACCCTCCTGATTTACAGCATTGCCAATAGACTGAAGAAGGTAAAAAAGAATTTCCAAGATTAAAGATGTAAAAGACAATGAGATGATTTTCAAAGGCATACATCTTTTTTCCCACTTCTTAGCTAATGTAATTGGTAGAAGTTTTTAGTTATTTGCTATGGATATGAAAACACACTACATACTTTTATTCATTTATCTCATTTAATAGTTAGATGGTGGTGGAAAACAGTATCTGTATTGTATGTATGTATGAAACCTAGTTGTGAAAAAGAATGTATTCCCCCTCTTTACAGATGAGGAAACCAAAGCTTAGAAAGGATACATAAATTGACTAAAGTCAGGCTTGTAAGCCATAGGATATAGATTAGAACTGAGGTCATATTAAATATAGACATTCCAGAAATATATTTCCTTGAAATTATTTCCGTGCATTCACTCTGTAAAATCTACTATTCACTTAAAAGGCAGCTAAAGGAAATGCTAATTAATGTTGTTGTTATTGCACGTGCTGAGCAATCTCAAAGTTTGAAGTAATTTTAACCAATAAGTAAGTTTTTATGGAGATTAAAATTGTACACCACCTTTCCTTCCTATTCTCATGAATCTTTATTGGTAGAAACTCGTGAAAGGTATTTGCTACAGGCACATATTGACTTTTCCTACTGTACATAAGGGAGGAACCAATACAAGGAAACCTGAAAGGCATTATTGAATGTCTACTGTGCACCTGTTCCCCCAGGGACTTAAGTAAACCTTGGCAGACGTGAAACAGCAAGACTCTGTGAAGTTCAAATAAAACACGGAACAGGTCAGTCAAAAATATGGTTAGATGCGATACCAAAAGATGAATGTATATTTTGAGTGTGCATTTAACATTACATGTCGTTATACTTATCACATATCACAGTGGTTACTTTAGACGAGTTTCTAAGCTTCGAGTTTTTACTTCATAATTTATGAATCATTAAATTTCCTAAACTTCAATGCTATCCTTCAAGTAGTATCCAATGATAAGTTTATCTTCTGTAAATGCATTATTTGGCATCTTATTGCTTGAAAAATGTCTCACGTACATATTTAATCAACTTCAAAGAGGGATCAAAAGGAGTCTTTTATTTGCTTATCATACAACTGTACTTAGAAAAGGGAAATCTGTGTGTGTGTGTGTTTAAAATCTTATTTCAAGTATCACTACAAGTATATTATATATAAGAATGATTTTTCAAGTGTTTATACTTATTATATACAATAAATTGAACCACTAAGAGGTTTGATTTATTTATTTATTTATTTATTTTTAAAGATTGGCACCGGAGCTAACATCTGTTGCCAATCTTTTTTTTTTTTCTCCTCTCCAAAGCCCCCCAGTACATAGTTGTATCTTGTAGTTGTAGGTCCTTCTGGTTGTACTATGTGGGATGCCACCTCAGCCTGGCTTGATGAGCGGTACCATGTCCCTGCCCAGGATCCAAACCGGCGAACCTCTGGGCCCCTGAAGCGGAGCGTGTGAACTTAACCACTTGGCTATGGGACCGGCCCAGTTCTATTTACTTTTGTTCTTAGTTTACATTTATAGGGTTGTATTCTTCCCTGACATCTTTCTTCTGTTATCACTATACTCCCTGTGCTTAATCTAGAACAAATAATTGAATATTTTGGGTTTTATTACTTTTTCCTGGAAATTTTGAAAACTACCTTCATTGTGTTGTCAAAATAGGT
Organism: Equus quagga; assembly: GCF_021613505.1. Taxonomy (NCBI): domain Eukaryota; kingdom Metazoa; phylum Chordata; class Mammalia; order Perissodactyla; family Equidae; genus Equus; species Equus quagga. The sequence goes on from NC_060269.1 coordinate 17,424,911, forward strand.
AATAGCATACCTTTTTCCTTAAAGGAAAACATATACTTATTTTATGGAATAATGTATACATTATCATGAAAGGAACTCTTGGGAGTTCAATAAAAATGTATTGATTGACCCATTCTAAATAATAATGAGGCTTGAAATAACATTTATACACCCATCTATCCATGCACACACATATAAATGTCCATATATACACACACACACACACACATATATATATATATATACACACACACACGCCCGTGTACATGTATTTCCACTTAGGAATACAAAAGAGATGTGGAATAAGTAAAATGCTTTCCATGATAAAAGCTTTTCACTATAATGGCTATATGATAGCTATATATAAATACATGTATTTCTGTGTATGTAAGTATAAATTTATACAAGTTGGAGTTATATAAAATAGGTATACATATTACATAACGGCTATAATAACTTTGTCCCTTTTCTGAAATGCAATTTTCCTCTACAATTCTAGTAGCAGACTGTCAGTGAGTACTTACTAAGTTTTCCCTTGATTATGTATAAATCAGTGTGACGCAGGTAAAGAAACAAGTATTGCAGTAACTTAGAACCACTCAGCATGGCCCATTCCACAGCACTTCCTTAGCTACTGTCACTATTGTGACTTTTGAGATGACCATTCTCATGCTTTTACTTTATAACTTTTAAACCTATGTATGAATCTATCGTCTATCAAATTTTCATATTTTAAAAATTTATTTAAATTGACACTTTTTTATTCTTCATTGTTTTTGCACTCAACATTTTCTTTGTGAGCTTTAACCATCATGACTCACATCTCTGCAGTTTGGTCATTTTCACTGTGTCTGGTTTTCCGATGAATAGGTATACTACAATGTATGGATTTAGTACACTATCAACAGGCCTTGGTTGGATTCCAGTGTTTGTTCTTATAAACAATGCTGCTGGAACATTCTGCCATATATTTCCTGCTGTGTATCTACAAGAGTTTCTCTAGGGCATATACTGAGAAGTGAAATTGATTACATATTGTGTATATTGATTTTCAACTTTGCTAGGTAACAAATAAAAGATAGCTCTTTTCCAAAGTTGTAGTAATTTAAACACGTACCAACAATAAGAAGAATTCCTATTGCTTGGAACTTTCTTGCTAATATGCAGTACTGCCAGACTTTTTAATTTTTGTCAAACTGGTAGATGTATAATAGTATCTCTTTGTAATTTTATTTTGCATTCCCTGATATCTAATGATATTACACATCTTTTTTGGTTTATTGACCATTAGACCGTCTTCTTTCGGCTTGTTTTACGTTTTTATTTGTAATAGATACATACAACTTCTCTAAAATCTCTGATTACTAGTATTTTGTCAGTTACATGTGTTATCAGTAATATCAAACAACAGCCTTAGTGCCACACACAATAAAGATATACTTACCCCAGCAGTTTGAGAGTCAGCAAGCTAGGCTAGACGCACTGCAGGCTTTCCTAGGCTTGGCTGGGCTCATCCCCACGTGCAGCGGTCTTCTGATAAGATTTAGCTGATCTATCAACTACAAAAAGTCCGTGTACAAATGTATTATTTAGTTAATCAGTCCTCTCTTACTGGATGCTTAGTTTAGTTTCTAATTGTTTGCTATTCTTAGCAGAGCTGGAATGAGTATTCTTATAGAGTACATTTTTTGCACGTGTCTGAATTGTAATTCTTTAGAACAGATTCTTAACATGGAATTGCTGCAGCAACACGGATTTTGACAATTTGTATATTCTGTCAAATCCTCTTTTCTCATTGCAAACACTCAGTATTAGCAATTTTGAATATTTTTACCCAAACAATGGAGTTCAAAATATATCTCATTTTTGTTTCATTTTTTATTGCCAACACAGTTAATTGTCTTTTCCTATTTTCAATGTCTTTTGTAATTACTTTTTCATACTCTTTGCAAATTTATCTATTAAGTCATTTGCCTTTTTCATGTTGATTTGAAGGAGTTTCAGGTTTTCTTTCAATCTGTGGCTTTATTTGGACATTGATTATGATGAATTTTGACACACACAAAACTTTTTATTCAAGTAAATTTGTCAGTCTTTTTCTTTAGAGCTCTTTCCACCCTCCTTTTTGGAAGTCTTTCCACACACTACAATAAATTTTTAAAGACATATACTTATTTTTCTTTTAAAAGTCTTTCACTATACAAAGAACGAAGTCATATTTTTCTAATTGTATTGCTATTTTTGCTACTAGTAAATTTTTCATTGGGATCTTAGATTTACCCAGAATTCGTTGCTATGCACGGGCATGAATTGGAAATGTCCATTACTATTGTCCAACCTATAGAAACAAATCTATGGCAAATTTTCATTTATACGTAAGAATGTCTCTGTACTTTCCATTCCACATAATTCAAAATAATACTCTCAATCCAATCTTGCAAGATTCTTAGTCCCATTAGAATTGTTCATTCTAACCTACTCTCTATTTACATTTTCAGAAATTCTTCCTCCTTTTCATCTGCTAATGGCTCCCGTTGTATTTTCCAATATTGCTAAAGATTTATTTTACATTTTATGTTTCTTCTCTCATTCAATGAGATTTTGAAAGAGAATTAAAAAAAATAAATCTGTATTTGTTAGCCACTGTGAAACAAAAATGGATATTTAACTTATATTTTATACTTAGACTTTTAAAATTTTCATATTACTTTATATATTCATAAATTATTTTGAAAAGCAAATAATCATGCCATAATCCACTTTTATAAAAGGATTTATGCACTTGTTAAATATCTATCAAATACCTGGAATTATTAAATACACATCTAATAATCAAAATGATCTTCTTACAAGGTATTTATTAGCTTTGTGGAAAATAGTGTGTGTGTGTGTGTGTGTGTGTGTGTGTGTGTGTGTGTTGTGTGTGTCTTTTGTTGCTGCTATTCATCCGATAGCCGTCTCTAAATACCTACTTCCTTAAAAGTAAAATTCTAATTGTCTTTGCCCTACCCTAAATGAATATGAATGGTTTAAAATCTTCCCAGATTCAGGATGCAAATCTTTGTATGTTTGAGCCTTTCATTCTCTTTGCCTCATGAGCTATGAAGATTTTACCCTACTTCTTAGCTAACAAGTTATTCCACCACAGTTCGATAGTTTCTGGTAGAAGGCACATTATTCCTGGGTCAGATGAAGCAGTTTAATACTCGCTACATTATCAGTAGCCGGAATATTAGCTTTTGTACTGGTCCTCTGAGCCCCGATCTCCACAGGGGAATGCAAGAAGGGCCCGCTGATCCCTGAACACACAGTGGGGCACATTACAGAAGAGGAACCCTAAACTTAAGGAACCTCAGTCTTCTATGATGCTCAATAATCAGGTCTGTCTTTGCTCCCAAAGGAGACATTATCTCTATTTTCCAAGGATGTAAGTAAACTTATTCTTTGCTCTAGAGGAAAACACTATTTCTTTCAAGCATGTTCATTATGCAAACATCCTTGGAAACAAAGGGCAGTCAGCATCTCTGCTTGCAATACAGGCAGCAACATGAGAGACCCACAGAGAATTGTCTCCCAACAGCCATGTGATCAGATTAGACACAGCATAGGACATAATCCTGGCAGTGGAAAGTGAGGAAAAGTTTGCTACAGGATATTTGAGATTTTCTTCACAGTAAAATAACTGGACACAAGACAGATATATTCTTTATATATTCTTTTTATAAATTCTTTATATATTATCCATTGCATGAGAGCCCCTTGAACTGTGAGAGCAACCAAACTAAGATGCAGGCTAAGATCCCAACAAAGATGCATCAGGCAGAGAATGGCTGAGCAAAAAGAAAGAAGAAATGCGGCACATTGACGCGAAATTGCTGCATCTATTAACTCAGACTCTCCTGCCTCCAGACTTCATGTTATGGGAGACAGTAAACATCTTATTTATTGATTGAGTCTGTTACTTTCAGCCATAACATGAGTTGCAATAAACCTGTTTAGAAACAAGTTTTCTGACATTCAAAGAGTTTTAATAATTTTTCAAGATTGATACAGATAAAATTACTATTAAAGGTAATAAATCTAGAATTTATATATAATATGTGTATTGCTTATTCTGTAGAGCTATGCTTATGTTTTCATTAAAGATAAATAGTATGTGATTTTCCTGCAGTTGAACATACATTTTGTATGTCTAAATTCTGTGATGATCCTTGAGACTCGTAGGGGTTGTATTCATATTTAATGGATTAGTTCCACATATTGGCACAAAACTTTTCCATGACCCTTTGTTTCTTGTGTCATCAGTGCAAATGCTCAGGGCCCTCAACAGTCACTTCTGTCAAACTTGACTCCTAAACATTGCACCAAATATGCTCAGCTTTTCTCATGCTCACGACTTTATTTATGCCAGTTCTCATACATAGAATGCCTTTGACCCCATGTGTCAAAACCCACACTATCATTCTGGAAGCTATATTTTTGCATTACATTTGCCTATATTCAACAGTAAACTCCTTGTACTTTACCTATATTCAACAGTAAACTCCTTGTACTTTCATAATACCTACATTTGAATAAAATGTCTTTTAAAAATTTAATTACTTTCCTAGGAAAATTAACTAACTAAGAGCCAGCTTCCCACAATGGTTAATAGCAGTCATAGATTTTCCTGCACTTAATATATTCCACATACAAAGTGTAGTAGATGCTCTCTATGCCCAACTCATTACTCCTCTTTAAATGCCTTAATTTCCAGGTACCAACATGTTCATCCTTGTGCCTAGGAGTTTTTTTTTCTGTAAAACTGCTGAAAGATGTAATACTCATGCTTAGAACCCGCCATCATCACCACTACCACTAGATCTCAATGAATTACTGTCAGGAGTTAGTGTTTAAATACCCTAGTTCCCTTATCCCTTGGGTAGAATGATTTTTAGATATATGTTTTTCATCTTCCCTCAGAATTGTTCCATGCTCTAGAGTCACATTAAATAGCTCTGATGCACCTTTAAGAGCTCACCATTTATTGACAGCTTTCTCTTTCTTGTATTATGTTCCCCACTTCCAAAACCATGTTCCCTGCACTTCCAAGAAATTACTTGCACTCAAATTCTTGTTTTTGGATCTGCTTCTGAAAGAACCCACACTAAGACAGTTTGCTGGAAGTGGTGCCGAGAAGGAGTTCTTGGATCGTTCTAGTCAAATGACGGAAAGAAACCCATTGGTTGTTCTGGTAGGGGAAGTAGAGCGCCTGGAATGCAGTAGCGTCACAATTGTAAGCCTCACCTGTAGTGAATTGGGATAGGATAGAGATATGGGGGATCATTGACTATACAGTTTTTTAAGCGTTTGGATCATATGATAATAATGGGAATTTCAAGTATTATGGAGTTTTTTGGCTTTCATTAAGTGCCAGTGACGCAGTAAAGAAAGGAAAGGACAGGTTTAGGGTCGCCACCAGCAATTCAGACCGCAATGTAAGAACCAGAAGTTCTCTATGCAAAAGCCAAAGACCCTTATCTCCTGTACCTAATGGGCTATATGGCCAAAAAACAAAGCCAAGGATCAGATCGTGAGTAAACAAAATTGCATTTTTATTTGTTTTGCATTTTTTTCCACTCCCAGGAGGCCTTTGTTGCTAAAGTAAGAACTATGATACAGAAGTACTGGGACCTTGAAATTTAGTTGAGAACATCTGTGTGAATGTATTTAACAACCCTGAACCTCCAGATTCTGTGAATGTCCGGGACTGTTGAAGTGGCCACTGCCCTGCACTAAGGATAGAAGATCACCCTTGTCTAGAGACCATGCAAAGGCCTCACGTGAGGCAAATGCCTTAAAAATGATCTCTTTGAGATTTGACCCCAGCTCCCCTTGTACATTCCAGGCAAATAACCAGGATCATGTTTCAGCATGGCCCAAGGGAAGTATTTCTTTTGCTTCAGAAAGAAAATATTTATGACCGATAGAGCTTAAGGACATGGTTAACTTATACCTACTGCCAGGAAACATTAGAACCTTCCTTGGAATGGATTATAAGGGTGCCTGACTAGGAAGCCTTGATAGAGTACTGAGGAAGGTACAAGAGAGGAAGAGTGAAAGGGTAATTCCCAAAGACCCAATGACAGACCAGCTAACAGTATTCCCTAATAGAGCCCAGAAACACCTACTTTACTATAACAATAACAAGGGGGAGCAGGGCACTAGCATTATCAAGAAGCTCATCGTTGGCCGTTCTTTGTAAGTCAAGATTGACAGTAGGGTAAATCTCTATGGTGTTGGACTCTCTAGGATTAATGGAGATAATACAATTCTGGAATAGTAGGGGTCATGTAGCAGAATTTAACTGTCAGAAGCAAAGTGGATGCCATCTAAGGAGACCTCTCTTGCAAGAACCTATGGTAATAGCCAATACAGCATGATGTTCCAAGAGGCGAGATAAAGAAAAAGTTGACAAGTGTTTAACTTAACTTACATAACCAGAAAAGATCAAGAATGAGAGAACTGAAGGCTGACATCAGTGGCAGCAATGAAAAACCATGATGTCTCATCCCGTTTCCACATATGGGGCAGTTCTACGACACAGAGCTCGTGTTTTAAAGTGGAGGCCAAGTCAACTTACAAAAGAACCCAAACAGCGCAGCGAGTTTATTGAGCAGGGATTTCCTCCAAGATTCTCCAAAGGAACCTTTCGTCACTTACCAGAATATTTATACACTGGAAAAATATTTATACACTGAGCATACTAAAATTTTTAGGATATTTGAATACAGAATCTAAGATGACAATAATACTTGGAGGCTCAAAACACCATCAAGTCCAGACTGTTGGAGTGGGGACATACGGAGGCCAGGTAATAAATGGGATCCTGGCCAAAGCCTATCTCACAGCGTGTCAAATGCTTCTCCAGGCCTACTGAGCTCTTCCCCAGAGTGGACGTACTTCACAGCTAGCTTGATCCACACAATGGTTTCTGTCCTCTGGAGTGAAAGCCATAATGGGAGGAAAGGCCATGAGGAAGCCTTCACACTATTTTCTTTTCCCTGGATGATGTAGTAAATTGGGTGTAATGGTAAAGATTGGTGCACTCTCAATAACTTAAAGGATCCAGGGGTCATAGTACCACTTATATCCCTGTTTATGTTATTAATCTTGTCCCTAAAAAAGCCACACAGATTACAGCAATGACAGTTAGACTACCATAAATTATTCAAGTGGTAGTCCTAATCACAGCTATTGTGTTGTATGTGGTATCTTTACTATGAGATTCTAAATAAATTCTGGGACTTTGTAGCTGGCTATTAATTAGCAAATGCATTCTTTCAATACATGTCATGGAGAGTCAGAATCATTTACATTCACTTGGAATGAACAGCAGGATAGATTCACAGATTTGTCACAGGATGATGTTAACTCTCACTCTTTGTCACAATAAAGTCAGATATCCTTGACCATCTGGACATTTCACATTACTTCACACTGAACTACTATATTGAGGGCACCATTTTAATATAACCTAGAGAAAAGCAAAAGGCAAGTGCACTGGATGCCCTGGTAAAACCATGTGTATCAGAGGCTATAAGACAAATAAAAAGGTTGTAGGATGTGCCACACAAGTATAGTTTTTAAATGCCTAGAGATGAGAGGTATGTCAAGATATCTCCTCCTAGATCAAGGACAAGCTACTACACCTTAGACCCCATGCCACGAAGAAGAAAAAGGCACAGAGTTTGGTAGGCTTCTTCATATTTTGAATAAAGCATATATCACACTTGAAAATATAGATCCACCATTTATCAGCTGGCTTAGAAAGCTGTCAATTTAAAGTTATCTGACACATTAAAATGCTGGGCTAAAATCTCTGGCAAGCCCCAATAAAAGTGTCATAGCACAGACCCTGGGCATTTTAAGGCAAGGATATGCCAACAGCAGCAAAACGTATTCACTATTTTAAAAGCAGCTCCTGACTGGCTGCTCCGCCCTAGTATATGCTGACACCTGAGCGTGAGGCATTAAGTGACTATGCAACCAGAGCTGCCCATCATGAGCTGGATGTTATAAACACCAACAAGTCACAGAGGTGACCAGATGCAGAGCAACCCAAAACACAATTGAAATTAAACATTTGGAATCAGGCCTGATCAGTGTTAGAGGGTACAAGTAACTTACAATTCAGGTGACTATGCCATCTATTCCTGTTTCATGGATCCTCTCCCACAGCTTATACCTGTGGTCTCCTAGGGAGGCTCCCTATGACCAGGTATTGGAAAAGAGGAAAACAAAGGCCTGATTCATAAGAGCGGGCTAGATATATTGGCACAAGCTTACAATACACTGCTCTCATTCATTGGTGTTCAGTGACCCAACTCCTTCCCTCTTCAGGAAGGATAATTTGGAGAGCTCGGTTTTGGACCATTTTCTGAAGTTTGCCCCCAACAGTTAACACTTAATGGTTCACCACTTAATAATTCCTCTATTCTGTGTGACTTACCCCATTTTCCTACCAGACTTCTCTGCACTTCCCAAATAAACTACTCATACTTGAATCCTTGACTCAGAATTGACTTTTGGGAAAACCCCAAATAATACTATGCTAGCTTTAGAGCTAGATGAATAGAAGATAGCATCCATGCCTGGGGAAATTTATATTTTGGAATTTAGTACTGAGACATAAGAAAATAAACATAGTGTGGTAAGAACGATAATAGAGTTAAGAACAAAATGCTAGGAGAGAACAGAGGAAAATACCCAACATTGTGTGAAAAGCCAAATGCATCAGGGCCAACTTTGTGGAGGAGGTCATACCCCACTAAAGTCACGAAGAAATGAAGAGTAGATAAGACAAGCACACAGCTCAATAGGAAACTCATTTGAGGATAGAATCAAATAAAATCATGTACTTTTTATTCATAACAATTATTCAATCTCTTAAGGTAACTCAACCCAAACTTTGAGAGTCTCCAAAGTGAGTCATTTTCTGTAGAAATTTTGCCCTTGTGCAAAATTTTCTCAAAAGCAAAACTTTCTGCTCCCTTAGATAGCTGATTAGGCAAAGAACCCTTTGCATTTATGCTTCTTGAGCTCACGCAACTGCCACTCAGACAGAAGTTAGTTCCCTTCTGTTACTTCTGGAGAGAGGTTAATGGATTTTCTTTGGCATGCTTTTTATGAGCAGGTTGCTGGATAATGAAATTTCCCAATTCCACAGTTCATCACCCTCATACCTGATGGCAGAAATTAGTGATTAGAAATGGGACTATAAAGTGAAAGAAATGCAATTTCCTTCCATCTTTGAACCTGCTCTGGGATGCAAAACTTTTTGCAGTTTTGTGATACGTCTTCTCAAATAATATGCTGTCAATAGCAATGAGTTGAGTAAAAGTAATTTTTTTCCTCATATAAAGAAGTGATCTGAAATATTCACAAGGTAAAAATTATCCTCAAAACAAAATCTATATTTCAATATTTTCTTGAAGATTAATGTTTCAGACACCTAAAATTCTTTTTTCTCTGCTTTCTAGATTTATAAAAGAAGTTTTCTCTATGGGCCTGTTATTTGCAGCTAGTCATTTTTTCCTAGTGTGTATTCGGCTACGTGACATGGCTTATAGAAGAATTTGTTCTTTCACAAATGGCTTGCCTGGTCTGGTACAAAATGATTGTGTATAATGTTTCAATAGCTATTTTTAGGCGAATAAAAGATGATCCAATTAAGATTGTTAAATAGTACACCAGCCAAATGCAAATCAAGACTCTGGAAAGAAAGATAATGAGGGAAAATCATTTATGTCTTACTTTCTATTGTAAAAGAAGTAGGTCTGAAAGAGAAAATAATCATTGTTTCTTTCATAACTGATTAATTCCAGGGAGCCCAAAACGTCACTGGGAAACGCTGTTTGTATATTAAGGCCCAGGGACCATCTAGTCCTGAGAAGAGTAATTTTCACTCTTACTTTTGAACTATGAGCCTTCCATTACTGAATTTGCATGGTCTAGCAATGAGACGTAAAAAACTTATGAAAAAAAATGACGTCTTCAGGATTTGGGTATGCATGTAGCGGAGCTGCAGATGAATATATGTTTCTTCAAAAAACTTTCTGAAGTATTTTTCATTTAAATGTTTTGTAATCTTTTTCATAAAATGCTTTTTGTGTGCCCTAGGTTGAAAGAATGAACATGAAGAATATGTAAGTGAAAAATACCTTTCACAGAGATATAAGTAGGGATATTCAATTTTAAAAAAAAGTTTAAAAGGGAAGTGAATTTACTGAGTAGGGTGTGAAAATGTCATAATTTCTTAATGTATGCAAAAAATGCTCAATAAGTCACATGCATTTAAAGTCCCTCAATGTGTGTTAGCCTTAAGCAAAAAAGTTACCTGCAAAAGAACTTTTTCAATAAAAGGTGAATGCACACAGTAGCCAAAGAAGTAATATAAGGACAAAATAATTTTAGGCAGTTCAATTTCAATACCATGAAACTTTTAACATAAGAACCCTTTACCTTATGTTGCTAAGAATTAGATTTTTTCAGGAGGTAGGATTAAACAATGTTAATAACAAACCATAATTTTCAGTTTCAGACAGTTTGTGATTTTTATATATACTTCACAGAATCTGCTGCATTAGCATCATGCCACTCCGAGCACGAGGTGGAGATGATCAAGTGATGGCCGAGTCCCAGCAGGCGTCGGAAAGCCGCTGAAACATTGGAAGTGGCTGAGACTCAGCATTTTATAACCTTGAACATCCCTTGTCTGTAGCATAGTACATTAATCTTTAATATTTTAAATATAATGCAAAAAAGGAACCCAGTTTGGATATGCAGACAGAGTAACAATTGCTCTACGTAGAATATGGCAAGCTTACTGATAGTCTTGGGATACGGAAAGAATCTGAAACCTGAAAAAGCTCATGCTCCATGAGAGCGAGAACTGTGTCTGTTTCTCAGTGAAGGGCACAGCGCAGGCACTATAGTGAGTGCTTACCGAATATCCCTGAAACAGCGAGGAGAAACAAGAGGATAATAATAATGACCAACAGTCCACGAACAGTGGTTCTTTCTAAAGTATTTTGCTTCTAAGTAATCCTAGGTGCATTCCTTGAGAATAACAAAAATAAATATAATATATAACATACACATGCATATGTAGCATGGCATAATTTGCTCAATAGCTACGAAAAGGGATTATTTTTGTGTCTACAAAATTGTATATTTTTTATTACCTATGAGTATCATATAGGGTTATGAATTCTAAAGTCAGACTACCAGCATTCAAAATTGGAGCCCTACCGATTACTAGCTGTGTGACATTGAGCAAATCAGTTAACTTCTATATGCCTTAGTTTCCTTACCCATAAAATGGGGATAAAAATAGTAGAAACTCATATATTAGCTGTGAGGATTGAATAAATTATCACATGTAAGTGTTTTGAGAAGTGCTTGGTGCACCATTAGTGCTATATCCATGTTAGCTATTACTTATTATACCTTAAGAAATGAAAATAACGTCATACCCTTATTTGATCTCATCTAAGCTCCTCGAGTATTTTCCCATCTCCAACCCTTTCCCTTCCAAGTCATCCAGCGCACATTGCATTCAAAAAAATCTTTCTAAAACATGTTCTTGTTCATGTCAGACCTACACACTAAAAATGTCAACTGCCCATTAAAAAGTATATAACATTCTTAGCTTGGCATTCAAGGCCTCTCCCAAACTAATTTTATAGTCTTATCTTCTACTGCTTTCTTCCACTCATCTTTTCATATAAATTGTTGAGTTATCCATTTTCTGAAATGATCCTGCACTTTCCCTTCTTTGATTGGCTGTCCTGGCCTTTCTCTTTGCTTACAATATAGATTCTGCATCTCCCCCATGAGTCTTTAACTGAGCCCAATAGTTTGAATTAGTAAATTATAAGAATAAGGATATTATAAATATATTATAAAGATGTATGCATGAGTATGCATGGACCCTTGATACTGAAACTAGTTGTAAGTTAATTTTATGTATCACAGCAGGACCAGTGCTTATAGTACATATTTTAAAAACTAACATTCCTTGACTTATTCATTAATATTCCCCATCTCTCCCTGGATTTATGGATGAAAAATTCTATTTCATCACCTTGGAGACCTTCTGCCACTGCTGTGTGTTGTTTACATTATCTGCAATGTGACATTTTACATTATTGAACAGTCTTTCTGAGGGATATGTTGTCTTTGAGAAGAACTCAAGACCAGCATGCAAGATTTATTTTATGTGATAATTAATTCAATGTTAACTCAGCTTCTGTTAAATCATAAAATTTAGTTTATAATGTTTTCGTTCTGGTAAATAATTAGCTGTGTGATCATGCGAGGCTAAATCTTTTGATAAAATGCTTCCTATGTCTTGTAAGTTGTGAAAATAAACAACAAGAAAACCTAAGTGAAATATATCTATTTCAGTGAGAAAAAGGAAGGAGATTTTTAATCAGATTATGAAAAGAGAAGGAGACTTAATTAGAAGGCTTGTATTTGGGTTCCTGTTTGTTTGTCTTGTAGTATAGGATTGTTGATTTTATTTTGTGCTTTCTTTATCTTTTAAGTGGAGATATCAAGGCCTGGGCAGCCTACGTAACATAGTTACTGGGAGGAGCAAATGAGACCTGTGCCTCTGAAATTTTGTGCTACACAAACGCAAGGAATTATTATTGAAAAATGATGGGATAATTTCTAAGCTTTTTTATATGTTTAAAGACAATGATACTATGACTTCACTTAAAACATTAAGTGCATTAGTTTTAATGCCTATTCAGTTATTAACTATGAGTATAGAAAATATGATGATAAATTTGCTATCTTTTGTCCACCAGCGAGCCGGGTTTCTCATAAATATAGAAGAAAAGTCTTCACCTTCTCAGAGGCTTGGAGGAGGAAGGACCGCTTGTGAACTCACACCGTACTGAACTCTAAAGAGCAGGGTTCAGACGTAGCAAGCACCAAAGAAATATGTGTTGGTTTTCTATTGCTGCTGTAACAAATTACCACAAGCTATGTGGCTTAAAATGACTCAGATGTATTCTCTTACAGTACTAGAGGTTAGAATTCTGAAATGTGTCTCATGGGGCAAAAATCAAGGTGTCAGCAGGGCTAATTCTTTTGGAAGGCTATAGAGGAGAATTCATTTCTTTCCCTTTCCCAGCTGCTAGCGGCCACCTACCTCTCTTAGCTCGTGGCCTGGCATCGCATCACCTCTTGTCCTCCAGCTTCTCATATCACATTTCCTTCTTCTTCGCTTGACTTTCTTGCCTCTTTCTTATCAGGAGCCTTGTGATTGGGCCCACCTAGATAATCTGGGCTACTCTCTCGAGATCCTTAATTTAATCACTCTTGCAAAGTCTGTTTGCCACGGAAGGGAACAATCACAGGTTCTAGAGATTAAGTTGTGGATATCTTTGGGGGGCATTATTCAGCTACCACAGTAGGGGCGCTTCCCACCTTCAAATGGTCCATATATTACTGACTACTACAATCCCTCTAAATTACTGAATTTTATTGTTTCAAGATACTACTAATTAAAACAGGGACAAATTATGTAAATTGAATATAGAAATCACTTCTCTAATTTCAATGCTTTTTTTTCTATGTTTTGTGCCTAGGGAATTCCTAATTAAAGCAATACCTAGGCAAGATGATCAGACTTTCCTTACATTGTATATTCTGATGGGCTTTTTTATAAGCTTGCCCCATTTTACTTTGTCTTCCCTTTGAGTGAAACTGCTTTTGATGATCATACCATCGTCTGTCCTAATACTCACTCAGATGAAATTAGTTTTGAATCAGAAGGTCAATGATTGAAAGCTTTCAGCTGGGAAAACTGAAATAGGATCAAGTGACAGCTGTAAGTCTCTATTACAATGTTGCCTAGCAACATAGTTGCAGGTTTCCATTATAAGAAATGATACTTTTATATAAAGGCATCTTAAGAAAGATATGAATGATAGGAAGCTCTAAACTTACAAAGAAGGTATCATTTCAGACTTAAGAAGACAGAGTCATTGAGCCATCCAGTGAAGGTCATGGAATTAAAAAGATAAACTATGATTTAAAACTATTGAAATTCTAAAATTGGCATCTCCTTATTTCCTATTATTTATGTTCCAATGCTTTGCAGTAATTAACAGCCTAGTTAATAACAGTAGTAACAGCCTAGTTGGAAAGGCGAAAAAAAAATTTTTCAACCACACAAGCATAAACACACAAACATCATGACATACTATTACCAAGATCTACGGTAACACTTGTCTTCTTTAAATATTTTGACATTTATGTGAACTTCAGAATGTTACAATATTTTTTGCCTCAATAAATAGAGCTTAAGTACTTCTAAATGCTCATTTTGAATCAAATGAAATGGAAATGTAAGGTAATAATTGGGGTCTGGTCTAAGAAAGGCCGTAAAACAAAATCACACCACTTAATGTCTGAAGAGACAGTTTTTTCAGATGTTTTATTCATGATAATGTGTTAATATGAAAAGTGTCATTCATAATGGAAAGAAAACATTCAGGTACTGATTGATATGTCAGTTCCATTTTGCACAGTTCATCAATTTGGGTATTGATGACATTTGTTTATATTAGCCCTCAAAACTTTAAGAATAGACATCATTTTAGGGTACCTACTAAATTCAGGGTAATGGTCTCTCTCTATCTGCTGTTGTGTGAATCTCGCATTAACATCCTTACGATAGGCTCACTGGTTCAGCAGAGGACCTTCAAGTCTTCCAACTGATACCTAGTTTGGTCAGCAAGCTCCCCTGGAGAGTGTCCGTCCACGATCGGATGTTTCCTGTGCCAGCAAGGCTGGAAGCCCAGTTGCAAATGCAAAGTCTTCCAAATCCATTTGGGAGTCCCTGCTACCTTCCAACTCCTTTTTTAACACGACAGGCAGCAGAAGCTCTGAGCCATCACCTGAAGCACAACGCATAGTGCTTCCTGCCACGACAGCTCCAAGACCCTCTGCGAGTGTTGGGCAGAGTCCAGGGGACTTCGAGCGGCCTGCAAGTGCCATACATGAAAGTTTTTCTAACAAATCAGCTCTAAGTCTGCACTCATTGTCATTTTTGATTTCATTCTCACCGTTAT
This sequence comes from Equus quagga, assembly GCF_021613505.1. Lineage (NCBI taxonomy): Eukaryota > Metazoa > Chordata > Mammalia > Perissodactyla > Equidae > Equus > Equus quagga. Next base: position 17,440,021 of record NC_060269.1, read on the forward strand.
TCAACCCCTCATTATTCTGGTGACATTACTGTGCTTTAGAGACTTTAATCAGCTTTCTCGTGGACACGTGGACTCCAGTGATATTACACAAGCCACAGCCCATTTACCAAAGAATATCACAACTGTAACGTGAACAATCACGGCAGAAATAACAACCCACTAGTGTGTATAGGTATCTTACCTTATGAATGTGTGTCGTGGTCAAAAAATTGTTTAAAACTGAAATATTATTATCAAAGAACTTTCTGAGTCATTTCATACTAAAATCATGTGTTTAAGTGGTCTTTAGATGGCTCTATTAGTTTCCTAGGGCTACCGTAACAAATCACCACAAAGTGAGCGGCTTTAAACAGAAACTTCTCCCACATTCTAGAGGCCAAAAGTCCAAAATCAAATGTCAGCAGGACCAGCTTCCCTCTCAAGTCTCTGGTGGAGAATCCTTCCTTCTGTCTTCCAGCTCCTGGTGGCTCCTGGCTTTCCTTAGCTTATGATATCATAAATCCAATCTCTGCCTTAGTCTTTCTCTGGGTTTTTTTCCCGTATCTGTTTGTGTGTCCTTTTTTTTCTCTTATAAGGACATTCTCATTGGATGTAGAGTCTACCCAAATGTAGCATAATCTCACCTCAATCCTTACCTTAATTACGTCTGCAAAGACTCTATTTCCAAATAAGATCACATTCTGAGGTCCTGAGTGGACAGGAGTTTTTGAGGGGCACTATTCAATGCACTAACACGGCGTATGACAAATGTTTTTATGGGTAACTTGTAAGGAAGATAGATACTGTGTTTTACATTTTAAGACAGTTCCTAAACTATTACACATCATGGTAGGTTAAACATTCAATAAAATTATATAATACGATTCTGGTATCTTTGCACAATCTAAATTTCATCCAATGTTCCAGAAGTCCCATAGCTAATGAAAGAACAAGATGGGGGAGATAATTTATCCCAAGCTTCCTAATCACATAGATAGATTATATTCAGCATTCTTAACACCCACCCCAGTGGAAAGAGGGGAGGAAGTAACCAAATACTGAGGTACCAACTTTATTTTCTGCCAGGATTCTCTTAAGGTCCCATGGTGCCCAATGGTGACGTGGTGGCGACTCTCCTGAGACCATGATTAGCTCGCCTTGTCCTCCCTTTCGTCGTTGTTCACAAGGACCTATGACCAGGTTTCTTTTTTCCTAGAGACAGAAGAAGCCTGCTAACAAGTGGTCCATCCTCACCAAAGTTGCTACATAAAAATCAAAATCAAGGACTCTTCTTATTAGCATATACACAGGTAAGTTTCAAGAACCTCATCAATATTTCCACCTTTGTTGCCCCTACAATATGTGACAATATCAACAACTATTGGAATTGTGTCATCAGTAGTTATTGACAAAAGTGCGATAACTTTGCTTTCTTTTATTGCAGTGTATTAATATGCTGACATGCGCTCCTTCCCTCGTCTATCAATATGAGATAATCACCAAATGCAAATTTAAGAAAGGACTTTAATGGCCGGTAAAATAATTGAATGGACCTCTTTACATGAATTTGCTTAAAATATTTGAGGCAAGGTCACAGCCCATGTGATTGTTTCAAATTTTTAAAAATAGGAACCAATAGAAATCCTAATAAGGAGTGCCTTTTAATGTGCACTTCTAAATAGATGTACATATTTGAAGGAAAATTGCCTTCCGAATTGTCCAACTTTTCCTAATAATATTGTATTGCTATATGTAGCTTGTTTATTGACAAAAGACACAATCGTCCTTGTTATTTGTTCCATTTACATTTCTCTTTAAAAAGAGACTTGAGGTGAGTTAAAGAGACAAGTATAATAAAACAGCATTTTAAAAAAATGAATAAATAAATGAGAGTGAAGGGAAATAAATTTAACAGTGTGTTGAATCCAGGCATGCAATAATTAGACACAATCTATAAAATCAGGCTCTGTCCAGTTGCTGGGGGAGGACTATAGATTGACTGTATGCTTCCTACTTGAAGGGCAGGCAAAGATTCCTGAGGCATTAAACTTCTCTATGATGTTCATAAATTGAAATAAACCAGTAATTATGAGCAGCTTTTCCTTGATATTGAATTATGAAAGATGCATCCCATGTGGATTTTCATAAAAGGGATATTGGGTTATGTGATGGAATAAGTCCTCGTTAATAACCCTAGATTTAATACAGTAGTGAGTTCTAGATTGATGTTTGTATTAAAACGTCTCAATAGGGGCCACAATGCAAAAGTGCAGGTCAGTGGAAAACAGTGCTAAGAGGTTTTTAAACAATTCAGGAAACTTACGTGCAGCAGCTGCAGAAGAACCATCAAAGCAGAAAGATCCTGGCTCGTAAGATGAATTTAAAAGCACATCTCAACTGTTTGAAAGCTATCAAAATATGCTTCATACCAACTGGAAGTTGTTCAAGTAACAGTTAATATTCTTAAATGATTTTTTATGACTTAATGAGGCTTCAATAAAATAAAGGATATCAATTAGAAATATGATTTGAAATATATACATATTATTTCATGAGAAACTTTTAAGAAACTCATCTAATATATTTAGTCTAATATTCAATTTTTTGTGTCCATTTTATAAAACTAGTAGTAGGAACAGCTAGTCAGAAATGACTCAGGAGTATTAGTGTTGTAGGAGCGATAAGAAAGCACTAAGAAAAGAGGACATTATTTTGACAGTATGCATGGATAAGCCCCAGTTATTTAGGTTGACATTATATTTGAATCTATCATAAGGTGCGGAGTTAAGATGAGAAACCGAAGTTATGTATCTGGTGGAGAAGAGCGTCTTTGGTAGCAGTGTGAATAAGCAATGGATTTGTAAGCGTGTCTTAAATCTTAGCATACTTAAGGGTAGAGAACAGATGATACTAAAAATTTGTATGATGATTTTTGCAAATTTTATGTTTCGTAGCTTACTTGAAAACTGACAGAATAAAATGACTAAATCTCTTGAAATCGCAGGAGAAGAGTGGTGGCCTCTATACACAATCACTGTTTGAACACATCAAGAGTCAAGGTAGGCAGTACAGATTTTGAGTATTTGAGAATATAAAAGTGGAAACAATGTTATATTATATTTTAGACAACTGTTTTGTCACAAAAATAACAAATAAAACACAAATATTAAAAATGTAAAGGAAGTAAATAAAATCCCTGTAACTCTTCCTATCAGAGAAAGCCACTGTTAATATTTTTAGTTGTGATGGTTTTGTTTTGTTTTTTACTCAACAACTTATCAGCATATCATCCAATATTAGAGAAACAATCTAACAGTGCAGACAAAATAATATTTATTACTTATATTATTGGAAATATAACTGAAAGAAAAACAATTTTTTTTCTTTTTTTGGTGAGGAAGATTGGGGCTGAGCTAACACCTATTGCCAATCTTCCTCTTTTTGCTTGAGGACGATTGTCCCTGAGCTAACATGTGTACCAATCTTCCTCTATTCTGTATGTGGGACACCACCACAGCATGGCTTGATGAGTGGTGTGTACGTCCACGCCTGGGATCTGAACCTGCGAACTCCAGGCCATCGACCGAAACAGAGCACGTGAAGTTAACCACTAAGACACTAGGCCAGCCCCAAAAGAAAAACTTATGACAGAGATAAATCTAAATGTCCTACAATTATTATTATTATTTGTTTTAATTGCATTTCTCTTTTTCAAGGCCTTGAAAATATCAACTCAAACACTGGGGTTTATGTCTGTTTTTCAAAATCTGCAGAAGTTCTATTAAAATGATTAATATTTTCTAGCCCTTTAGAGTTCACAAAGCACTTTCAAAACTTTGTTTCTCATCCATAATCTCAATGGCACCTGTGACATTTAATGTTCTCTACAGGATACTTACCAAGGCAGAGCTGCGCAGAAGGCCTTGCAGCCTTTGTGGTACGATGGCTCTTTACCAAGAAAACAGAGATGCTTCTGATGCTAACTGCCCGTGGTTCCAATTGTCCGATCTTATTTGATACAATATATGGATCACTAGAGAATTTCACCTTATGCAGAGCACTATCTAGTTTGTGCCACTGGTTGGTGGCCAGTGGTTCTTATAATTTTTATCTCTCCAAGGTCGTTGGAGGATGTATATTTCACAGGACACCATGATACCCATTCGCTGATGGTAGGATTTTCTTCTCACTAAACTAAAGCACTGGGAGTAGTGAACAAGGAAACTAAGAGCCCTCAAGAGGGAAGTGTCACCACCCACTCTTTTGTGGAGACCAGCAGCACTCCCTGTGAATCAGCCTGGAAGCTCTCCGTGGTTTATCTAAGCACCGCCAGCAGGCGGGGCTGCACCTAAACTCAGTATCTCAAGGGGCTGGAGCACCACCAGCTCTCCAGGTGCTGGGCAGCTGGCATTTCCCAGCATTCTCCTGGTGTGTTGGAGTTAAAATTCAGTCTTCTTGGTTCTTGCCCCCCAAACATTTACCACCCCCTTCACAAATCCATTCTTGTGCTTGTGCACAGAAGGGGAGGCCACAGGACATTGGAATCCCTCTCCTAGATAGAGTCCGAGGGAACCCCTCTGGGTCCTGACCATGACTGCCTCTCTGCAGGATGGTGAGAGACCAGTGACCCTTCTCTGCCATCCCTATCATCTGTGACTTCCAACCGGCACCACTGACGCCCCACACCTCTACAAGCACTTAGATAAGTCCAAGGCCGTGAATAACGCTGGAGCCAAGAAAATAGTATTTGAATGAATTATAGTGAGTGAGGAGAAGGATAAGTTAGAATAGCAAAATATAGCAAACTGATATCAAAGACACTATACTCAACTGTCATGATTTTAGGAATTAAATAAATAGCTATATGGAGATCTTCAAATATTCATTCCTCTTGTTTGAAAAACATTTGAAGATAATATTGCTGCCGTGTAATGGGTGCCAGCTAAGCAACAGACACCATGCATGTTAAGAACAGAAATTGTCTCTAACCATCCCAATAACCCTATTTTGTAGACACCATTATACATATCCTCATTTTACAGACAACAGGCCGCGGAGCTGCAGTAAGAATAATTTAAGTGGCTGAGTCAGGAGTGAAACTCAGGTATGTGACTAACAAGCCCCAGCAAGTCCTGGTGCATCACTCCGACCTAAACTGATGTGTACATTTTCCAGGGGAAAAAAAAGTATTTTAACATTGTAGCTGCTCATAGAAAATTAAGAATTTTATATTCAATGGTAATATTTGCATAGGAAATCTACACAAAGTTGAGGGAATGACTAGATGTCGGGGTATATCTGACTGGAAGACGCTTATTTAATTTTAAATGCTACTTAAACTAGTTAAGGAGACACACATGTTGAAACAGTCATAACCATAGCAGATATTTCCGGTTTGTACATACTTCTTATAAAATACAGTTTGCCATTTTAACACATGGACTATCTTAGAAAATCACTAGGAAATTACTTCCAATTCAACGTGAAGTGCTCTTTAGTGCCAAATTAAAGATGGGCAACAAGTTTGGTTTCACTGTCAAGTCAAAATCCAGCAGTTAGGAAAATCAAAAGAAAAATGAAAGCTAATCTGTGGGAAACAGACTTTTTTTGCAATTAATTTTGTATTTGCTAGTGGGGAAATCTGCAGAGATAGAATTTAGGTATTTTACTGGGATTTTATTACTTTTTCAATTTTTTTTTCTGACTGAAATATTGTGAATCAGCGGTCAAATTTCTTCATCTTCTCCAACTTGAGTTAAGAAGAATTAGTTCGGGAGGTTGCCATGAATCCTCAAATGAGGCACCCTGATTTGGAAATAATTTCTCTTCTTTGTTTAACATCATTACTCTGTTATTTTTTCTACTGCCAGTCTTGGAAATTATTATATGACATAACACATGTGTGAAAATTATATTGATATTAAACATTATATTGATAATATTAAAGGGGTGAAAATACATATAATTTTGCTTAATACTATGTCTATAGCATTAAACACTTTTTTGATAAACAGTTTAAAATCATAATGGTAAGTATTTGTCTTTTCCTATATGCTCTTTTTTCTTCCTCTGGCCCTATAATTTAAAAAAACAAAATTTCATTGTTACTTTTGTTTGGTTGTGATGAGAAAAGGTCATTTAAGAGATGCAAAGAAACTTCATAACTGAAACTTGCTCACCTCTAATCATGCCAAGTATCTCTAGAAATAGAGGTTATTGTAATGCTCCGGAGCGTTTATTGCTTTAGTGGCCGTTATGAACTCAAAGAGGAAGTAAAGAGGTAAGCTTAATGCAAATTATTGTTACTACCCAAACACAAACACTCGCCATCAAGACAAAGAGGCACCAAGATTTAAGTGTGAAGGATGTTACTTCTCCCAAAAGGTTCAGGATGTGTTTTCTGGTTTTATGTTACGTGGCAGTTCACATATAGAAATAAATACGCCACCATAAAAAGAAAAAAAAATCCCCAAGTTTGGTATGCTCATATTTTATGCAGGCCTTAGCGAGGAGGTTATAAATCAGAATTTGCTTTTCTGTAATTCTTTAAATATTCTGGATTGTTTAGACAATTTTATTCTCTCTAATTCTTAACACATTCTGGAGGATTGTTTTCATTTCTCTTTTCCATGGGTCAGACTATATAATTCAAGTAGTGCGACTAACTTTCTATGAGTTCTGCTAAAAGGCTGGCTGCAAATATTTACATGGGAGAGTTCTGAATCATCCTTTGTGATGACTGTTTTAAACCCAGTCTCAGCACAGTGCCTTAAAATTTTAATGTTGACAACTGGAAAACTATAACAAGGCAAAGCTGGAGGGTTTGGTGATAACACATTAGGTAAATATATAAGAAAATGACTATAGGGATGTCATTATTTTCCCATCTCATGTAAAGCCCATCATCAATATTTCTGAAGTAGCTCTCTCATCTCTATGGTAGTGCAGATGATCTCACATTCTTTATTGTAATTTAGTTGCTCTGATTCTGATTATGTTTAGTTTTAACTGCACTGAATTGTTGCTGTGTTTCTAATTATGCGAGTGTTTCATTGGAGACACATGGTTTAAAACTAAGATACTTTTTTCATAGTTTTCTATTTTATAAAGAAACCATTAAAACTAAGATACTTTTTTCATAGTTTTCTATTTTATAAAGAAACCATTAACACTTATGCATAGAACACAATATTAAAGTTATAAAATTACAAACACGTTTTATGACATTAGCTTACTGGTCCATATTTGTTGTCATTCTGTTCTGGAGTAAACATTTAATATGCAAATAGAAAAATAGATATAAAAGTCAAGATAAGGTATGAGAGAGAAGTGAGACAGAAAATGTATAAGTAAATCAAATACTGACATTAAATTTATCATCTTTTCTTTTTACACAAATACTCTGTATTTGAAATGGTTAATATGTTCTGAACAAAAATAGTACTGATTTTGGCAGAATACCAAGAAATAAAACAGCTTTTGATTTCATGTCAAAAATTAAGCATCCAATATTTCATTTGTACTATGCAAAATTTCTGAGATGATAGGAATCAAGTCATCATTTTAGAATCTTATTTTTCCAATTTGAAATTTCACATCTGAAGTTTTATGTAATTATTTTTGAGAATCAAAGAAAATCCATTTAGAGATAGGTAATATTACTTTATCTATAAATTTTAGTTGTTTACCTACCAGATCAATAGGTTTCACAGTATGACTAATTATAATGTAAGTTTTTAATTTGACATTTCAGATTGTTAAGCCTATTGATCTTCCAGAAGTCTTCAGACCTCCCTCCCAAAGGTCTATTGGGAAAAAAATGCATAAGTCTCTCTCTAAATAAGTTAAAAATACAGACATTTTTCTCGTTTATCTTACCAATGAAATGATGTGTAAATGTTCAGAATGCCACAGAAATCTTTTGTTGGTTTTCATTATCCATAATCCTCAGTCTCCTTCACTCTTGCCAGCTTTTTGCTCTACATTTGTGATGCTTTATTAATCTCTTTGTATGTTTTCACAGACCTAGGATACTCTTTTTGTGGAAAATACATTTTTGATCATCTTCAAAATTTTTCCTAGATTAGTGAAGGATATGCCTAAACTTCACGAGGTGGTCATAATTTCTAGTATTCTTGTTTTATTTGTTTGTGTTTCTTATCTGACTTTGCCAAAATATTACCCTTTGAAAATGTGATATATGTAATTCAAAGTCATTATTTTTAAAATGATCTGTAAATCCTGCTGTGTCTCTAATATTCTATAGTTCTGTGGTTTATAAAATATTGTTCTATAGTTTCTTTATTTAATCCCATCATAAAGCTTAGGATGTCGTAGGAGAAGATGTTTTTATCTTGTACATGTTTTAATATAATACATATATTCTATCACATATATAGCATACGTGTAGACCATTTACCCAATAATAAGAAGGAACCAAAATCAAGGGTAGTGAAAGTGGAAAGAATGGCCTCGGGCTTATGTTTGAACCCTAGTTCTAGCATTTACTAGTTAAATAATTGGGGACAAATTTTACCATCTCTGTAAGCCTCAGTTTCCTCATTTGACATGATTAAGATCACAGAAGGGGGGCTGGCCCCGTGGCCGAGTGGTTAAGTTCGCGCGCTCCGCTGCAGGCGGCCCAGTGTTTCGTTGGTTCGAATCCTGGGTGCGGACATGGCACTGCTCATCAAGCCACGCTGAGGCAGCGTCCCGCATGCCACAACTAGAAGAACCCACAATGAAGAATGTACAACTATGTACCGGGGGGCTTTGGGGAGAAAAAGGAAATAATAAAATCTTTAAAAAAAAAAAAAGATCACAGAAGGATTGGGAGGGCTAAATACGAATAAGCCTAAAACAGAGCAGGGCTCAAAAGTTATTTTCTTCCACTTTTGACCCGAATAGTCTTTTCCAAATATATTATTCAGTTAGAAGTTATTGTATCGATAATATAGGAATCTGTACTAATTCTGCAATGAGAAATTACTTGTAGTTTGTTTTTATGCCTTGCACTGAGTCAGTTGGATAATTTAAGTGTTGTCTTTCTCACGGGGCTTCTTCACTAAGGTGTCTTGCCTCCCTATCTCTTGATTTGCCTGCTTTTCCCTATTGCTCTGTGGACCAGGAAAGTCCAAGACACCCCCATCCATCAGCTGGATTATTGAAAGTTTCATTTCATTTCTAAGATGTTTGGTCACAGCCATAATGGGCCTACAGAGTTAGTTAGTTAGTTAGTTAGTTGGATATCCACTGATTATCTAATCCTGACATATGTATCTAATACTATGATTAGTGATCACTTTTTAAATCAATGCTAAATTTAAATAAAAAATCTTTATTCTGCCACCATTCCACAAAAAGTGTTCTTGTCAGAATAAAATAACCTCTGCTTTTCCAAAACCCACGGTCATTTCAGAGTCCTCAGCTTATGCAGCACTTAACATGATTGATGGCTTCTTACTTCTTGAAACATGTTATTTGCTTGAATTTTGGATCCCCGCTCTCTTAGTTTTCCTCTCTCATCAATCTCTGGTTGTTTTCTGTCTCTTGGGTGGAGTAACTAATGCGTGCTTTGTTTCCTAATCTGTAACGTTGGAATGGCCTAAGGCAATGTCAGTGAACCTCTGCTATTCTCTGTCTGCACAGACTTCTCAGGGCTTCTCATTCCAAGGCAACTGTGACTTTAACTATATGTATAGTCTGTACTTGAAATTGCAGACTGCTAACCTGGACCTTTCTCCCAATTTCCAGATCTGTATGTCCAGCTGTCTATTCATCATCCCCTCAGGCATGCTCAACGGGTACCCCAAACTTAACAAGAACTGATTTTAGACTCTGGCTATCTTTCATTTTTCCTTTTCTTTTCCTTTTTTTAACCAGCGTTCATTCCCAGTAAATTCTTTTCGTCCCCCTGGAAAAATTGGAAGTGCATTTCCCAGAATCCCCTGCCAGAGTTCCAATATAGATTCTGCTAATGAGAAGCATTTGTCTGGACTTTAAGAGATGGTATAGAAGACAAAGCAATTATTCCTATATGGCAGTGGTAAGGAAACATGGGGCAAATGTGAAGTTTAATCAGCAGCTCTCGTGCATTCTCTTGTGAATCACCCACTTTGTCATCAGAGGCATAAGAGATGAATGCAAGCAGTTTCCATGATGCCTGATCTCCTAAAGCCAGCAGGGACTTCCCCTGTTCTTTCTGTCCCCAACCATCCCGTAGTTTCTTTCTAAGATTTTCATTCTGTACATTAAATGTCCTCCTGCTTTAAATGTCAGAGTAGAGATGTTAATCTGAGAAACATCAGTGTGTTGGTGGTAATTGAAACTAAGAGATTGACCAAAAAGTGTGTGCTTTTTGGTGAATCATAAAGGACACCAAAGGAGGTGTTCACAAGAGATACAGAGATGTGAAAATAAACAGGAAAGTATGTGATTATGGAAACTGAGGGAATAAAGATTTAAGAAGGAGAGTGTAATGGTACAATGAGTTATGGTGAGAGAAGTACTGAAATTATCCTTTGAACTTGGCAATTGGGAGATTTTGGGTGACTTTAATGAAAATGATCTCAGTACAATGAAGTAATAAGACACATTACAGGAGGTGAGTTAAGGAAGTAGAGACAAAGAGTGTAAGTCACACATATAAGAAATTATATGTGTAATTTTATGAAGGTTATGAAGTAAATGACATCAAATTCCACTGGCATTTAAGTGACATCTAAGAGTGGCAAAATTATGAAGTACATGACTCAAATTGCTTACATCACCTCAAAATATAAGAATAAGCATGCAGATGATGCTCCGAAATAGTCATTTTATGGAATAGAAGAGGGTTTTGACCAAGGACCAGTGAAAATTTATAATAAAGACCCAAAGGAGTTTTTATTTGACACAGCAACAAGTCAGCCTGTCTTCATAAGGCTTCCTCTTCAAAGTTGAATGGGGTACTGGACTAGAGAAGGTATTTTGTAAATGTAGATTTAGAGTTGGGTTTTCCTGGGTGACTCTATTTAAACTATATATTAAATAATATAATTAATATTATAAATAAATAAATAAATGCTATATTAAAATAAAGGCACAATAAATTTAAAGTTGCTGGTAAGAGTGTAGTTTACATGACCAACCAAATGCCGTCACTAATTATAATGATAACAAATACTCACATACCATTTACAGTGTGCAAGACTCCTCATGGAATCTCCAGAGGTAGCTATTGTTCTTATCCTCACTTAACGGATGAGGAAACCAAGGCACAGAGAGGGGAAATAACTTGTTCAAGGTCAAATGGCCCCTAAGTAGTAAAGCCAAGATTTGGACCAAAGATCCCAAATCTAGACTCTACACTCATAAACGCCAGTAGATGAATGCCTCCGTGGTGGGTATAATTAGTTGAAATCAATTTTGGCTTGTTTAATCAGAAAAGGAGTTTACTAAAGATGAGCCAGAGTGCAGGGCCTGGAGGAGTGTAAAATGGAAAAGCACCAAAAATCACCCTGTAGGGTGGCACAGGGTAGGTACCCAGCTGCCTTTCCAAGGCACAAATGCTTCGGCACAGATAACACCTGTGATAACATAGATAGCATCACAGCGAGAACTGACACGGGATGTTGGTTGCCGTCAGTAGCACCTCAGTCACTGGTTCCATTGAAACTGGATGCAGTTCATGCTATCTTTGTCAGAATGGATTTTATGTGGTGCCAACTTTTCTCATCAGTTTTTGCATCACCAGCTTCCAATTTGGCATGATATGTTTGGCTGGAACAGGCTGAGAAACAACCTATACACTAGAGCCTGGGAAAGCAAGTGTCTGGCTTCCAGGAGAGTGACCATAGGTGCATGTTCAAGGGGCTTAGCAGCCAATAAAAACAAAAAGGCAAGTGTCAGTTGCATAGGTGGTCCCAGCTGGCTGGGATGGAAAAGAAGCCAGGAGGAGCCGACATATTGGAAGTAAATGGGGAGCTCAAAGGACTGTTCATGAGTAGAGTAGGAGAGAGATTGTGAGAGAACAAGGAGAAAAACTGCTGTCAACCGAGTGGAATATATTAGTTTAAGACGTGAAGGAAGTGCTAGTCCAGGTGATGACCAGATCCCAGGTCGGACCCTGGAGGTTGTTTGCCACAGTTAACAGAAGTGAAGGTTATCATTTTAAATAGCGTTGTACATTTTAATACCAGCTGGTTAGATAAGTTTTTTTCCATGGACTAAGAAATCTTTCAACTTTATGATAAAATTTAAGGATGCGAAGAATACTGTGCCAGTTCTCAAAGCCTGCAGTGAATGAAAGTTATGGATTTTGGGTGGGTAAGTGACAACAACGAGGAAAAATAGGGAGTGCTGAAGTCTGAAGGCAGGAACCTCGGAGGGGAATGAGTGCTTACACAGCAGGGGAAGCACCTTTGTCTGGAGGGGAAGGATGGCAGCTGTGGGAGATGTGTATACAGTTGACTGCCCTTATTTATCCTGTCATTCTGTCCCCAGTGATCTCAGCTTTTGAGGCAGTAAATGACCTGGTCTCAAGGAAAAGTTAAAAGCTATAATATGACTCTACTTCAGGAATTCCCACTGTTCTTCATTCTTTATTTCTTTATCTTTTTCTCTCATTCATTAATTGATTCATGTATTCATTCAGCCAGTTGATGGGTAGATAGATAGGTAGATAGGTAGATAGATAGATAGATAGATAGATAGATAGATAGATAGATAGATAGTTAGATACTTAGGTAGATAGATGATAGAGAGAGAGTATTTATAATGAACTAGCACTGTGCTAGGCACTAGGTACACCACCATGGACAAACAAACTGATATACGTTATATAAAGAAAAACTATAGTACTATGAGGGGAGGTAAAAGGGAAATACAATTTAGATTGAAAGTTCAGGGAGGATCTCCCTGAGGAGCAACTGTTGACCTAAAACCAGAGGAAGAGCAAATATAAGAGACTTCCAGCTGGAGAAAGCATCATGCGCAAAGCCCTTAAGTGGGAAAAACAATGACTTCGTGAAATTGAATGTTTGTGAATGTGAAAGAATGTTTGTGAAATTGAAAGAAATGCAGTGTCTGAAGTATTTATGCTTATGTTTTCTCTAATTCATTGATTATTTATAAGTATCTTAAGACCTGAGACCACGTATTATACATAATGGGATATATACACAATTATATATGCCACGATCTGGTTTGGTGGGTCATGCTATTCCTTTCAACTTAAAGATAGATAATTTTGATACTCCTTTTATACACCATGTGGGAAATCTATAAGGCAGTATGGAGAATGGAGATCTCTCAATATATAAATTGATAATTAGGTCTCAAAAAGCAAGGATTTGTGTACCATCATTTTTGTGTGTGTGTGAAAGGCAGGCAGATATGAAAACATGATATGAAAGCACTGGGACACACCAAGCAAAAAATCAATAAGGGAGAATGCAAGTGCAAAGGAGCAACAACTCTATCTAGGTGGTACAGCTTTGAAAACGTTAAGGGAGGCACAGTCTGCATAACTGAAGAGCTCGTGCTGAAACTCTCTTAGGACAGCAAAGCTCAGCTCTAATATACTCTGAGCAGTGAAATTCTGAAGAGTCTCACTTCAGTAGATCTTAAAGACAATGAATCTTGGTTGTTTTGAAGAAATGCCATCTACAAACTGTATTTACTATTTTAAAATATATGTTTAAAACTGTTTTCTTCCAACCATATTTTCTATGAGACTTTAATCTTGCTTTCTCACTTTCAGAAACCGCAGTACTTTTTGAAAGCCAGCAAGGGATTCATGTCCTTTTTTCCTATCTCAAATGAAATAGTCCTTTGGGCATTAATATTTCAAAGCATTGCATTATAAGGTAAATGAAGTAAACAGATTTTTTGATGGTGAGAACAATAGATAGATAAGACACTTGGTGAAGGAGAAGAGACATGCTCCTCATTAGAGAAATGGCCCACAATACTCCAGTCAAGGACAGTAAGGATATATTTTACAATTTCTGAAGTGCCTTACCAGAGAAATGATAAAATGTTTGTATGATATCTACTAAATGGATGATTATTATGTTCTTCATCTGCTTATTGAATATATATTTGTTGATTGTCCATATATTTCTATTTTATGGAAGGTGAAAATTGAATACCATGAAAACTGTGACTCCTTGTTTTTGGTCACATACTCCCAGCTCATATTTTTAACAGAAGCATAGCATTTCAGCCCAAGCCATCAGCCATCAATTATTTGATTAAGGTTTATTATGACAAAGGCCATAAAATACGATTACACTTTCTTCTAAAGAGACTTTGATTCCGTTTGTTTTAGTTAGAATCTTTTGTTCATAAAATAGAAACCTAGTGACAAGCAAAACAGGAACTTATATGAAAATAAAGGAATATCTCATAGTGTCTGAAGTCAGGAATACATCTGGACCATAGGAAAAATCTGAAAGCAGAGAACTGAATGCCTTCTAAGTCTTTATATTTCTTTTCTCTCTGCTTCTGCCTACCTATCCCTTTACATCTCAACACATCCACCAGACAGAAACAATCTTTTTGGCTGTCAGGCTCGTGCCAGGGAAGAAAACCCTTGATATACTTATAACAGATGTCCCTTTGGACCCATCAACTGTGGCCAGAGGAGCCATGTGTGTAATAAGTACTGTAGGTGGCTCCTGCAATCCTCACATAGATGGAAAATCCTACAGAACTGCCATGGGGAAACCACTCAATAAGTTTCCACCATACCATTTGGTGGAAACATGAAGTGAACTAACATTTATCAACACAATATTCACCCAGCACTGCATGGGTAATCTCTTTTAATACTCATTACAACTCACTAAGTATATGCAGTTGTCATTACTTTATAGATGAAGAAACCAAGCTGAAAGAAATGGAGGGAGAAGCCCAAGATCATAGACCTACAAATTTAATTGAAAGAAATTAAGATACAATTACTGTGCTTCTATTTTGCTAAGCAGTGTTTTAAGGTTTGAAGATTCAAAGGTCACAGATACGATCCATGACCTTGGAGAGCTCTTAGCTAATTGGAAAAGAGAAGAGAAAAAGATAATAATAATATAGTGGTTAAACTTTATATTTTAAGGGGCCGTATGACATTCCAGAGGTTCATGTGTGGGGTATCAGACCCATTGTGACCCAATGGCATCAGAAAAACATATTTGGGGAAACTAACACTTCACTTTAAAAGATGAATTGAGATTAACTGGATCAAGAAGGAAGATAAGTGACTTCAGGCAGAAAGAACAGGTATGTAAAACTTTGGTCATTTAAAACAATATAGCATGTTCATGAAACATTAGGAATTTGGAATAGATGGAATACAGGGAAAAAAGAGGCAGAGAATGTTAAGCAATGAGAATCAAGAGAGAGGTTAGATCATAGCTAGCGTTGAATATAATGTGTAGAATATAATGCGTAGCTTAGTTGTTATAAAGAAGCAATGAGAAGTTGTTGAGAGATTTGTAACAGGGGATTGCCCTTACCTCATTTGAAATTTAAAAAAAAAAATCACTCTGGCAAATATAAATAGTTAATGGATTGGAAGTTGGCAAGACTACAGGTTAGAAACTAAATAAGATTCAGTGGCAGAAAACTATGCAAAAGATAGTGAAGTTCTGTCAGAGAGAAGGCAGGGCAGTTGGTGAAGCTAAGATTCTAGTCAGTGTTGGTTGTTTAATTACCCCACACCACCCCCTCCACTGTTGAAAGTGGGGGTGGAAACATGAAGAAGATTGAATTCAATTTGGAAAATTTGCAAATTCCACCCTCCACCACCAAAGCCAAAAAACAAGTTTTTTTTTTTTTACAATGCTTGTAATTTATTTTAAAATACTTCAGCATAGACAGTAATTGAAATGTGTGTACTCATCAGTTAAGCTACATTCCGGGAACAATTATCTGACTCATTGAGCAATTCACACTCAAGAGGTGGTCAGCTAGAATTAGTCTGAAAGGCCACACTTCAGAGTCACTACTACAAGAATTGTTCCTATCCTGAACATGAGAAACTTTGTTAACTTAGTATAGTAAATCTTAGAAATGGGAAATTTCATTAGTGGAATTTGTAGTTTTTTAATGAGCTTAATAGCTGTTAAAAATGAGCTCTCATAGATCATATTAGAGATAGTCAATATGTGGACCAGCTAAAACATTTCAGAGAAGACATTTCATGCTTGCATGGACATGGATAACATTCTAGAAACCTTGTTGCAAGTATCTGAGGGATAGTGCCTGCAGTTCGAATCCTAAATGATGCTGGATCCAGAAGGCTAACTGGTAGCAACTCTAAGTACCATGGAATTTGCCTGTAACATGTTGTCTTGTGATCTGCCAGTGACTCTTCAATGCAAGTTGTGTTTAGGGCACATCAAAAGAAAGGTGAAAGCATCAAGCTTACTGAAGACACGTATGAATGATTTTAATCTCAGAATGAGATTAAGTGGTAGAACAACATTGGAATTTGTGACAAATTTTACTCTGAGATCTCATTTTGTTATTATCTGGCATGGAGATTATGGAAGAAGTGGCTAATCCTCACCCAATTCTAACTACTTTTGGCTGAAAATTTATGCATGACTGCAGTGTTCTTTTACTTATTTGCTCCATCATCAATTCACTGAACTTCCTCAGCATTGGTTACATCCTGGGGAACTGACTTCTGCAAATCCATTTACCTGACTCTTTTGCCAACTGTTCGCTGATTAGCCTTGGCCAGTAAGAAGAACTTGTGGGAAGAGTACCAAGAGAATAATTCCTACAACCAAGCCTTGAGAAAATGGGTGAAAAACCCCAGCGTCCTTAAAAGGCTCTGCAGTGATTGTTTTCTGAAGACAGGGACTGGTCTCTGGAGAGGAGACCACTGAAGTGGTCTTTCTGGAATCCTGGGTCAAGACAAAGGCCTGTTAAAGTAGCTGGTAATGGTAACAGACAACTCGGGTAAAATTACCATGATGGGCAGGAGAGGCGGATTGGCAATCAGAGTGCTTTATCTGTGTGCATCTCTGACAGAAACTAAGTAATCTTGATGTCCCTAGGAATGAAGTAAATGGGCAGTCTACGAGTGTATTATTGGATCTATACAACTGGAAAAACACCAGATTTGACGAGCAAGCACATCCCTTGAATGGCTACAATGGATAGACATGGTCTGTCACTATCTAATTTTGTACACTCGGAGTCAGTTTAAGCCATTCACTTTGATATAACATAACCCTCATTTTACACAATTAAATTGGAAGCACCATTCTCCATTTTATGGAAGGACGTAACCATCGTTTGCTCATTTCTTGTCTCTCTCTCTCCAGTAGAATGGAAATTCTATGAGAGCAGAGAAATTATGCTATCAGGTTACCACTGAAACTCACAGTACATGATAAACTGATCAAATGAATGACTTGGTTTCTGGTGCTGTTTAAAACATTTATTATTTTGTGTGACTTTATGAATATTTGAATTGGAAAGTGGAAGCAGGTCAGACATCACATTAGTTTCCTGCCATCTTAACTCAGAAGTCACCCAAAATAGCTACACGTTTGTAAGTGAATGAGAAGATAAGTTGCCTTCATATTCAATTACAACAAATCACCCTTTTCTTGATATACTCCTACAGTTCCGCTCAGGCTGACACAAATCTCTCCTATCGTCAGACTAGGAACAATATACAATTTTGGAAAAGATGTGCAGTCTATGATTCTGATAACAGGCCAGTCATGTTATTTGTTTAAACATAGTTAAAATATATTTCTTATTTCTGAGAGAAAAATAAGACATTTTATTGGATATATATGTACACATATATTTATGAAAATATGTACTCTCTATATAAGTTACATATATATTTTTGTCATAAATGGCATTGTATAATATGGGTGATTTAAGAACTGAAGAGTTAAGACTGTCACAGGAATAAATGCTTTTTCCTTAATTTTTTTGTTGGAAGTTCATGTTAATTTCATTATGCTAACAGATTCCTTTTCTTAGTAATTCATTAAAATCTCAATGGTAAAGTTTTTCAAAAATTTATATTTTATGAAACAAAAATATTATGAAGTGGGTAGTAAATATTAGATTTAAATCCTCCCAAAATTACAACTTTGAGGAAAGTGAGAGGACATTTCTTTAATTATCTGTTCCTTCTCATGGGTATTTCTCATAAAAGATAAAATCCAGCAATAACCTTGATAGTGTATGTAGAATTAATATTAGGTGGACTAAAACCATTTTTAGCAGAGAACAACATAAATGTTTTAAATTATTTTGTAAAGATAGCCTAAATCCTATCTAAACATATTAAACAAAAATCAAATGACTCTATTGATTTGCTATATGAGCAGAGCTGTAAAATAGTTTTGATTCTGTCCTTATTTTTTCAGTGTCAGAGACAACCTTGTCAGATCCTTTTGACTCATCTTAGATTGTTTTCCTCTGAGACTTTCCTCTGAGATTTCAGCATTAAGTAGTTTCTTAGAATTTTTATCACTCCTCAAAAAGGACTCTCAGAACATTTCACAGTAATGAATATTGGATCAGCTTTGACAACCTTGCTATAGATGAGGCAGAATATTAAAGTGTATTTGCCACTTTTAAAAACTTTTCAAACACTGAAAAATCTTTGGAACAGAAAACACTGATTCAGTAATAACTTCTTAATTTTGTTATCGAAATACTCAGATGTATATATTTTATTATAAACTTTCTTTTTAACTTATATTTCAATATCTCAGGTGAAGTAAGATAATTCTTGTTTTTTATGTAGATCATAGAGTTACTGAAAATAGTTCATTGATTATGAAATTTTGATGACAATGAAAATTTTCATTGATTATGTATAAAATACTTAACAGTAAGTCTGGTTTATATGCTTGTGTGAATGTTATTTCTATCATAATTTTTAATAAGGATAGCTCATAAATTTAACACATGTCTCAAATAGTGTGGATACAGGTCATTTGATATTCATCCCATACATGTAATCTGTGACTCTTGTATGTTTCATTCTAGTTGTTATTAAAGGAAATATAATTCATCATGAATGATAGGTCAGTTCTGATAGTTTCGTATTGCCAAAATGATACATATTAGTTGTAAGGAATTTGAAAAATATTACAGAAACTCTCTTACTGACTTCTGCTTAACTGATTACCAAATGTAACTCCTTTGTGTTCTGATACCAGTTTCCAGTCTCTGGGGTGGGGGGGGGGGGGGGGGGTTCTCTTGCAGCCAACAAGCAATTCTCAGACACCAGCAGGGTATCTGAGAATTCAACTCATTTCTGTCACTGCCTACCGAGAGAAAGCATCAGATTCCACAGGTTAAGAGTTCAGTCTTACAAGATGGCCCCCGTGCCACTTCAGATGGCAGTAACAAGCCCAGGTTGTTACCTGTGCTTCTGACAGATCAGTTACAGATTGGAGGTTGCAATGACGCCTTACCTGGACGTCATAAGCCGGTCGTAAGTCCAGATTGTTCCTTGTACGTCTGACCAACTGGCCATAAATCAGAGGTTGCCTGGGCTCCCTCCTTGGGTTTGATTAATTTAGCAGCTCACAGAACTCAGAGAGACATTTTACTTACTGGATCACTGGTTTATTACAAAAGGATATAGCTCAGGAAATGCCACATGGAAGAGATGCATAGAGCAAGGAACGGGGAGAGGTTGAGGAGCTTCCCTGCCCTCTCCAGAAGTGCCACATTCCCCAAATTTCCATGCATTTGGCAACTCAGAAGCTCTCTGAACACAGTCCTTTTGGGTTTTTATGGAGGCTCCATTAAGTAGGCACGATTGATTAAATAATTGGCCATTGGCAATTGATTCAATCTCCAGCCCTTCTTGCCTCCCCAGAGGTGGGGGGTCTGAAAGTTCTAACCTTCTAATCAGATGGTGGTTCTCCTGGCAACCAGCCTCCAACCTAGGTGCTTTCCAGAAGTCACCTCATTAACATAACAGAAGACACCTTTATCACTCTCATCACTTAGAAAATTCCAAGGATTTTATGAGCTGTGATCCAGGAACTGTGGACAAAGACCAAATATATAGAGAAATGTATTCTGGTCATTTGAATGACCAAATACATATTTCTCATAAATCACCATATCACAGTAACCAAGTCTCCTTTGCCTCTATAATACTCAAGGCTAGTTGGCTTCAAGCCATTGGAACTTTTTGCTTACTAGAATTTGCTGAATATGGGTTCATTCTCAAACCTGTGTGCCAGTTAATATTGCAGTTATACAATGTAATTCAATATTATACAAAACAATGACATATGGTTGTCAGAAAAGAATCACTTTCAGAAAAATTAAATTGAGTACTATGAAAATAATAAATAATAGAAATTTTTCTTGAAAATGAACTGCCAATGAAACGGGTATGGGTGAAGGACCATAAGACATCGGCAGGAAAATTATAAAAATCTTTAAGGATTCTCAACTCAGACTGTTGTACAGATGTCTATAAGGTCTTATTATACGTAAGAGAAAGCAAAACTTGAAATCACAAACATAAAAACCTTCGCAATGTTGAATCAGTTGTTGGTGTTAATTTTGCAGTATTTTGTTTGATTTTCTTCTTTTGCTTCCCCTGGTGATAACCAATCTGAATAAAGACAACAGACTTAGTCAGAGCGAGAACAATAGAAAACTTTCTTTAATGTTGCCCCAAAACAACATCTGGAAACATTAATCTTACTAACCCTTACTAAAACAGTTATAAAGAATTTTTGACGAATAAAATATATTACTTTAATTTTGTAGTAGCAATAATTATTTTGATGACAAAACCCAATGTTACTGAATAGTTGCAAATTTATCTTATTTTCATTGTTTATTTCTCTATGAGAAATTATACTCCTATTCAGAAAGCCAACCTCTATAACATAGGTGTTGCTTGTGCTAAATTATAGTTTATAAAAGTATAGGACTCCAAATATGACATTTTCCAAAAAATATATCCAAAGAATAGAATCAGGATGCTTCTGCCAAAGTATACAGGTCTTTCTATGTCATATTGATGAAGTAAATTAGAATTTAAAAAATTCTAGGGCCAGCAATGAATGAATACCAAAATATATGTCATGCCAGAAGATACAAACTCTATTTAGGCCACCTTTGCACTAAACCATTTATTTAACAAATATTGAATGTAGTGTCCATCAGGCTCTGCTCAGGAATTGGTAACAGAAGAATCGTTAAGACACGGTAGATTGTTGCCCTCAAGAAGTCGTGTGTATACCAAGTAAAAAATGCCACTCTGATGCTCTGCAGGTGTAAGCGTATTTCAATAGCAGTGCAAAAGAGAAAACAGGAAAAAGCAAGCAACATAACAAAAACAGTTCAGCTCTCAAATCTGCAAATTCACTATCACTGGTTTGCACGTTGAAAAACACCATCCTCAAGATACATTCATGTGTTACCACTAATGAATATACGATTCTCAATTGCTCCTTTCTTACCTGCATTTTTTTGGGTGGTCTTTGTAATTATTTCACTCTTGAAACCTTGCCCAAAGCATAGTTTTGTTTTATTTTGGTTTTAGTATATAGGAAATAACCAAATGCTTCTTTTTCATTACATTCAGTTGAAAGCTGTGGAATATCTTGGAAGTGTATCATATTCTTTATTTGGTAAAGTGTCAGAGCAGGATGTTCTCTACTCAAAATTTATACTCCTTATTTAGGTTACTTTATACCCTTCAATATTTATTTCTTTATTATTCAAAGTTCTTAAATCCAGTCAGGCAAATAATTTTTAACCAGAGTGAGGGATCTGTGTTCCTAAGTTTTGTATCAAAATCACCTTTCCAAACTATATCTATGGCTTGGAATCATGGAAAAAAGAGAGAAAATTAGAACGTTTTAGAGAAAGGGCATCTCATATTTCACAACACTAATTACCAGAGAGTGCAAGTGAGGTTTGCCTCTATATTTTAGAAAGATCATGAAGTATTAAAATGTTTCATTATTTTAAAAATGTAAACCCAATATTGCACATGTAAAGTTTATGAGACTTTGGGATACGTTGACTCAAATTTATTATTTAAATGGCTAAAAATGAAGACAAGAAGGAGACATTATGACACTTTGTATACATGGCTCGTACTTTCATTTTACAGTATTAACAATATAAATTCCCTTATGATTTTATTAGTAACATTATTAAAAATTACTCTATAACATAATGTCCCACAGAACAACTTTTTATATCAGAGTTTCTGATTACTGAGCCCTGGATGATGATTCCCCCTCCACTGTGGAAAGTAAGTTACTAAATCTACTCTCCTCTACTAATGTCAGAAATAGCGTCAAAATAACCAATATCAAACAATCAGGATTGGCATGGAAGAGAAAACCTAAGCATTAATCCAGTATAAAAATACCTTTCAGAATTGCAGTTATTCAGGGTTCTCATTTCTGACCCTTGTGGATTAAGGAGGGATGCCAAGAGTAGACTGCAAAACAAAGGCATTTCTTTCTCTTCCTACAGTGTCACCTGCGTTCTGCATCTGAAATAGAAGGAAAGCTCAACCATGTTGGCATTCGGCCACTCCAACCCTTGACCCTGTTATCCAGAAACAACCTGGAAGGGAATTTTTGCCCTCATATCCACTGTGCAGAAGTGGCTGGTGTGAATTTGGATGTACTAGTGCACAAGGGAGGAGAGGAGTCATATTACATTAGCTGAGTCATCACAGAGAAAATGATGGGGGCAACATCTGAAATCTCTCCATACAGAATTCTCGCCTAGCTCTTCTGCTGCTAACTGCATTGACTGTGTGGTCTAGCTGGGTTTTTGTATTTATGTTCTGTGCTCAAAGTGAAGATTAAAAGAATCAGGTGAACATATCATGCTTATCTGATTAAATTTCAGAATAGTTTTCTATACTTCGGTAACTAGTCCAGTGTTTCGTCTGAGAGCCCCAGAGAGGAATGTAAGCCTTATGGAAAAGGCCTCAGAAAAACACCACCCTTACACTGGAGAAAAGGGGTTTGCAGATAGGTGTTTTGAATGCATGAATGCTACAAAATATGCAGCTTTTCTAACCTTTCAGCTATAAAATAATTGTGATGAATTGAGAATTTTTAATATGCCAAGTTCAGTTTTCTCAAACCATACAATTTAATTCAATAATTTTGAGAAAATTATTTAGATTTCTGTTCCCGGAGGTAAAATTTTATTTTACAAACAACTTAATTCTTAATGAAATGCAACATATGATATTATTTGAAGCTTTTCCTGTTTGAAGAAATATCTCTTTGTAGTAAGTGTGTTTTAATACTATGACACAGATATCTTATAATAAACCTGACTAATTCAAAACTCTATTTTTATTTCTAAGCCTGTAGTACAACTTACTGTTAAGAAATTTTAAGATTAAACTTTGATTAAATATATCTCTCAATCTCAGGAGGTAATCAAATAATTTTAACTATAATTATTGAATTAGTGTTATTAGTGAGATCTTAACCTTAGATCTCTCAGAAAAATAAACGACAAAACTCATCACTTGAAATAAAACTATTTATTACATAAAGAGCAAAGAAAGTAAGCAAGGACCAAAAAAGAAAATGCCACAGTTACTATTTTAAAGTTAAATGTAGAAAAAATTAGAAAAATGATCTTCAATAAAATCTGTCTTAATACTTTATTTCTCTTTGGCGGATGTTTAAAAAGCCTTGCTTGTTGTACGAATTTTTATGATATGGCAGTCGATATATGTGAGCGTGGTATGGTGTGTGTTGTGGATGTGTGTGTGTATGTTTTGAAAATTCATTGTGCAATGAAAAGGTTTACATTTTTCATTATGCTATGATTACTATTGTTTTTTTCCTTTGGATTTCTTGCATTCAATATCTGGTATCGATAAATTATTTATTTTCACATTCCCTGCATTTCCCCAATAGAGAATGGATCTTATATTCTGCTACCATGAAAATATGGTACACCTGATTTTCCATTTCTTTCTTGGAGCTGTGTGTTCTTTTCTAACCTTTAATGATCAGTCTTCTAAACTGAGCTCACTTCCTTTTCTGAACTGATGTTCTCAACTCTTTCCAACCTCCCTTTACACCTGCCTAGACTTATTTTTGTACTAAATTTGGTATTGCTTGCTATATTTCAGAGGTTCTTAATATAAAAGCCTGAAAAATGTAGCAAATATTAGTATGTGCATATTTGGATTATGGTATATTCCTAAATCAATGTTTAATCCCTTAAAATATTTTTTTTTTGGAGATGCAATGGTTACAGAAGCTCAATGATATAAAATCATTAAAAAATAATATTTAAGCAGGAATCTAAAGAGACAAGGGATGATTTCAGGAGTCAATAAGAAAACCTTCAGAAGAGTCTATGATAAGAACAAGACCATGGGGCTGGCCTGGTGGCATAGTGGTTAAGTTCACACATTTTGCATTGGTGGCTGGGGGTTCACAGGTTCAGATTCAGGGTAGGGACCTAGCACCACTCGTCAAGCCATGCTGTGGTGGCATCCCACATAAAATAAAGGAAGATAGGTACAAATGTTAGCTCAATGACAATCTTCCTCAAGCAAAAAGAGGAAGATTGGTAACAGATGTTAGCTCAGGGTCAATCATCCTCACACACACACAAAAAATAAATAAGATAAGATAGTTTATAGTATTTTATGGTATTTTCTTAAATAAATATTTATTAAATACTCTATAATAGTTCATTTTTAATTTAATTTCTAATCCTTTTTATTTGATAAATAGTTCATGAATGAATAGTGATATTTGGCCTCGCTTTTGTCATAGTATTATTTTTTCTGTCTTTAATGCTTTGTCTTATACCTTTTCCAATATGGATTGTCTCTTCTTTGGCTTGGAGCATGTGCAAGGGAGATAAGTGTGTGTGTGTGTGTGTGTGTGTGTGTGTGTGCGGTGTGCGTGTGTATGGATGCATGAACACTTACATGCATATGGTTTCTTTTCATTTACAATGATTTTTTTCCATAGAGGTAACCATTATGTCACCTATGTACTTTACTCGTTCCAGCCAACCAAAAAAGATAGACAGGAAGCAGAAGGGCATGGTCCCTCTCATTAAAATACTTCTTCTAGGTTTGACTCACTTCTTTCATCTGTACCTCGTTGTCCCAAACCTAGGTACAGTATCACACTAGAGAGACAGGGGGATGTAAGTTTTTCCTTGGCAGTCATGTACCTAGCTATAATTTTGAGGTACAACTACTGAGGACAAAGGAGAAAGAGATTAGGAAATGATGAGCAAGGAGCCTGCCACAAATGGCTACATGTATATTCTAATAATCTGGAAGTTAGATAATATGCTTTTAATTTAATAACTGAAGATTTCACGAACATTCCTAAATTTGTATTCATTCAATCACCGTCATATAAAACAAAACAATAATTTTTAATTCTTCTGACAAAAGACATGATATTTCTGCTTTCCTTTCTTCCACCTTCAGCCCTTTCAACTTTCCAGTTTGTCTGTATCATCACCTTAGGTCGCAAATCTATTTTTTTTAAATTTTTCTCTTTTTCATGTTATTTTTAGAATAGGATAAACCTCCCTTAGTTGTGGGCACTCCATGTCCTAGCTAGATGTAAATCTAAGCCAAGGGAGGTCATTGGAAATCAAATCCTGTGGATAAAGACAGGAATAAACAACCCCTACAAACTATTTGTGTTTCTCAAAAATGTGTGTGCAAGTGTCTCTTTTCCTCAGTGCGTTCCTACCAGAGCGGGGGTGGTGTTTCTGGGTTTGGTTGAGATTCCCCTAATACAAGGCATGAATAAAGCTGAACTTCAAGATTTTCCATCCAAACAGGTTGTCAACCAGTACATTATTAAATAAAATCTTCACTTGCAAGCCCGCATGTGTGTGGTCTTTCCAGTTTCAGGAATCTTTTCCCTGCCTGCTTTATACTTTATTTTTGTTTCTATGGTTTAAAAAAATGCAGATTTGCCAGCATTGACTTTTAATCCTGATGCTTATTAGTTACATAAAAAGTTATTCATGTATTTCTATATCTTTTCATCCTCATTTTAACACCAATTATCTCATGGAAAGACAATTATTTTTTCTGACGATAGTGATCTGAAGTGTGTCACTGAGCATTTTCCCAGGGGCTTCGTCCAGGAACATTTGTCTTTTCAAATGCCTGGGTATATCTGAAATGATCATTACTCAACTCTTTTTCAGTGAAAGTTTTGTAAATCCTGTATGATTTTCTTCAGGAATTTATTTTACCAAAGGAAAAATCTGAATCCAATTTGATTTTAGTGTTCTACAGGCAATCATTTTTAAAACGGCTTTAAAGTATTTATTATTATCTCTCTTACTCATTTTTGATCTCCGATTTGTTTTCTTGCATGTTCCCACACCTTGCACAACCCCAAGCAATGGTTGTTCATATCAAACTTAATGTTAGTAGCACATTCCAGAGCTGCACGTGTACAATCTTCAGGCCCTCAGAGTTGGCCCAAGTTCCAATCTCATCGAAAATGCTTCTCCACTTAAATCTTTGATTACTAGTTCTGATAATTAACTTATATTTAAGTGTTCTTGTTCTTTCTCAATCACAACTTAGATTTCTATGGTTAATTTTCTATGTTCACTCACTTCTCTCATACTTTTCATTTCTATTTCTTTTCAGATTCTGGAAATGCTTTGTAAGTCTGTGTTACTTAATGTTAATATGAATTTCTTCAGTATGAATCGACTTTTTACTCGTTCCAGTGAACCTTTTATTTGGCAATTATTTCCCATTGAATTTAATACTTGTCTTATCCAGGCCTGCCTTTATTTAACAGAACCGAAGCTTTCTTTTATATTACTAAGAATAAGAAACAAATGTGTCCTACATTTTCTTTTGTGTCATGAAATAAATTCATTTCAGGGGAGGATTTTCCTCTGAGTCATTACCATTTTATTTCTCTTCCCTGTGTCTCCTAATGCCTTCTTATATACCAGTTGACATCTTCTATTAACTCCAGTGAGAACTTGATTTGTTAATATTTGTTCATGCCATGAGGATGGCTGATACATCTTATTTTAAAGTCCTTCTCCCGGATCTTATTGCAAACGAAGGAAATGATTCATGCCCAGTGTTGGGGGAGAGTAAGGATGTGGGTTTTCAGTTCCCGTTCCACAGGAGTTTTCTGGAAGCTGGCAGAAGCCCCAGTTGACTTGAAACCAAAGGACAGAGCGTCACGTAAAGCAGGCAGCACAATGGTGCCCTCATTGTGGCATTCAGCAAACGCTAGTTTCCTCAGTAATTCTGTATGCCTTTTCAAATTGTTCAATAAATGCAAAGCCCTATGCAAAAATAGGTAAAAAAAAAAAAAAAATTCCATAGGCCTACAGTCATGGTTCAGAGAATAATGAGAAGTAGGCCAGAGGTTATTGATGCTGCCCCCAGGTATTTACCTCACAAGGACTTTTAGCTGTGACTAAAAAGCTGAAAGGCAAAAAAGCACAAAGTACTGGAGACTTTTCACAATGTGGCTTCCCATGTCAGTGTTAGCCAGAGGCAGTTAAGGTCACAAGCCTGGAGAATTAGTTGTGCTGACTTCCCTGGCCAGAGGCCAAGGCACAGATTGTCAGTAGAAGCTGGTAATGACTATTCCTAGTATATTTTGGTCAAGCAAAATGTCAGAGAAGTAATAGAGGGTGATTTTTAATTCTAACTTGTCTGCATAAACACCCATACGAATGTGAAATTTACTTACTTCTTACTTCTCATTGCGAAGATGTTAACCTGTCTCCCATTTCCAAATAGATTAATGGCTCTTTTATTTACAAATAAAACAAAATGAAAACCAGGAGCAAGTATTCCTTCTGGTTCCACTCACTCTTCTTTCCTTCCAGAGGTAAAGCATGCAGAAAATGTGTTTCCCCCAGTTAATACTTCGTATTCTTCCCTCCAGGCACTACAGCAAAACAAGAGCATGGACTCCAGAAAACAAAAATTCCATTTGAGGATCTAATGGAAAGGAAGGAACAAAAGCTTTTCCTGGGAGATGAAGATGAGTAAACACATATTGAGTTTACAGTCCACGGTACCTGCAGGAGACAAAAGGACGTTGTCAGAGCATGAAGTTATTCCTATCACGACGTCACACAGGGCACACTTCCTGTGAGCCTGAGATGACCAGTGGAGGGGAGGTGGCAGCTTACGGGCTTTATCAGCTAGACACTGAGCTCTTCTACACAAAGACAGAAAAATGTGTTCCAGAGATCCAGAGAATTCCTCTGAAATACACATGGAGGTGAGATTTCACAGAATACTGACGTACCTGGAAATCTGTAGATCCCAGCAAGGAGTGTGCGGATTGGATGAGCGGCAGGGAGGTGTCAGGTTCAACTCGACACCAAAGGCAAATCCTCAGGCAGAGTCGGGAGGTGTGTTAAGGATTTGGGAGGAGAACTAGAAGCTCAAGGGGGAAAACTGTCAAATACAGATCTGAGGATGAAGCCAAGAACCAAGGAAAACTTAACCAAAGACAGGAAACCACTGTGGGAGAAAATTTACATAATTCTATTAATTAGCTCTCTCACCCAGAGCTAATTTTCATCGTCTGTTCATGCATGCAAAAGTTTCGGCCAGGTGGCATCTCAGCAGTGACGCACAACAATCGACATTTATTACTTTGCCTTTGTTTGTTTTTTTGTTTGATGGGTCATCGAAGGATAAGAAGAGCTCCAGATTCAAATATTCTGAAAAATTTTAAGAGAAATGAAGAAAATTCCTCTGAACATCAAAATTACCTTTCTGACAAGGTGTGTGTGTGCATATGCGTGTGTACAGAAGTCAGCTTGCTGAAGAGGATAGTCTAGACCCACGCCATACCAGTTTTGTGGTAGAACTAAAACTTCACAACTTGACATTGGCCTGAGAGTGATTCTTGAGTAAAATATAATAATATAATATCAATATGGTTAAGAACAACACCTAGCATATTGCATGCATTCGGTCTACTAAGCTTCGTAATAGGCATTCTCATATCAGGTTTCCAATGATTCTTTTGAAATAGTTATTATTGCTCCTGTTTTATCCATGAGGGAAATGAGGGTCACAGAGGAGATATGATTGCTCAGACAACTGAGCTTGTAGGTGACAGAGTTGGGATTTTAGATAGGTGTTTCTGAATCTCCCACAACGTAGCAGAACATGATGAGTCACCTGAAGTCCGCTGGATCTGAGGTGAGCCATAAAGTTTGCTGAAAGGTTTTTGTATCTCAGCTATCCAGGATACCCAAAATCACAATGGAAACTTTGAGAGAAGAGTCAACATCTTAATGATGCTGGGAGAATCATAAACACCTCTCACATCACATATCCAAAGAACGCCAGTCTGACCATCTGGAAAATGCTTTAGCTCCTTCAGGGCCATACTTGGCAAATTTCCCTTTAGGAACTCTTTTCTATGCCATATTCTCTTGGGAGGAGCTCAGAAAATGGATGGATAGTAGTGGTACACTTAGTCGGAGCTGGATCTGAGCAGGCCATACAAGTAATAGAGAAAACATGGGAAAAGGTCTATGTCATTAGTGCAGTAGGAATCATCATGTGAGCACTAAAGAGCACTTGTCACCTGATTCCTGGCACTCAGTAAAAGAAGAAATGGGCTTGATTTCTTCAGAAAGGCATCCCCTCACGCTTAGAACTGGACTGAAAGAAAGTACATGGAAACAAGAAGGACAAAAAAAGAAAAATCCAGAAAGGGAAAGACACAAATCCCCCTCATGTATGCAGGAGAAGGGAAACTTCTCATAGAACATTTCATGAACCACTCATAGTACATCTAAAGGCAAGCTGCCTCGGAAGAGGAGTGTGGAATCAGAGAGAGCATCATGGCAGCCGTGTGAGTCCAATATTCCCACCAACGTCAAGGCGACAGCCACAGCTGGGCTTTCACTACAGCTCAGTTTCACCCCAGCCAAGAAGCTAATCCAAACAGAGAGGCCAATAGCTCTATTTTCTGACTTGCCTTTTTTTCAATTTGATTCTTTTAAATATTTCTTACCTTGAATATTTTTCATTTAACCAGTGTTAATTCACCAATTTCACTGTTTAATTAGCTTTTTATGAGTCAATGTATTAGTGACTTAAAATCTCATCAGATTCTTCCCTCTCCCTCAAAATACTGAGTGAACAAATGAAATTTATTAAATTATGGCCTGAATTATCAAGTGCACCTGTTACATTAAATAAGAGTAACTCAGGGGATGCAATAAGAAAGCACCTTTTTTGTCTCTAATTGTTTAATTGATTTTTTTCAGTGAGGTTTGTTTTTTTCTTGTCTGTGGACGAAAACTCAAGGAGGACCTACGATCTTTCTGATCCTTCACAGACAATGTAATTCCTTTTTCTCAGTTCTGTTTATAAAATATGTATAA
The DNA here is from genome assembly GCF_021613505.1 of Equus quagga. Classification (NCBI taxonomy): domain Eukaryota; kingdom Metazoa; phylum Chordata; class Mammalia; order Perissodactyla; family Equidae; genus Equus; species Equus quagga. The sequence continues at coordinate 17,470,393 of NC_060269.1, forward strand.
ATTCAGTATTTAAAATGCTCAGATTGAGAATTACAGCTTCAGGGCCATAATAGAGAGCTTGAAAGTACGTCACTTCTATCCTTACATGAAGAAAAAAGCTGAATAAAACTGTAAACATCAACAGCTTTTCTTACACCCACTAGAGAAAGGAGGTTTTAAGGGAACCAAATAATCTGAAATATGGAGAAAGACAAAGGCCTGCAGTGGGAAACAGTACCTGATCTTAAACGTAGCAAAGTTGGTGTTAATATAATATTTGGCAGTAAAATTTTCATGAGCTACTTTAAAAAATTCTCTTATGGATAAATTAATAAATCTATTAAAACTGAACAAACTTTATCAAAATCTAACACATTTCCTTGTCTCTTTTCAGACTCATTATTTGCAAATATAATAAATCCAAATCCAGACAAGTAAAAGTTACTGTCTGCTACTTACAGCTTTGCATATCTATTAAGGTTTTGATTTTCACTATCTTCTCTCTCATCTGGCCAATTTACTAATGTACTACACTCAGTTATCTTTAATAAATAAAACACACTCCATTGCCTTGCATACACAAACATTTCTGCTATTACGTCTAGTACAGTCTTAATCGCCCATATTAACTATAATTTGTATTCAAAATAACTACTTCTACTTTACTGAGAAAACTGAGAGGTAGGTGTTTGGTAATTGTCTGTCATACGAAGCTTCTTAGGGGACCGGTAAGACTCGTAAGTGTACGCGGTATGTTGTCCTATATCCACCCCCGTTCCTTCTACATCCAGAAAGGGAAAAAGTGGCAAAAATGAACATATCACTAATATCATCCATAAGAGTAAGGATGCTGTAACGTCATAAAGTAAGAAGCAAACACACTCACAAACACAGGAGTATAATCAATTACTTACTTAGTGACCAAGGTTTTAGTATTCTAACTTAGAAAGCATTAGTTATCAAAAGAATAGCCATAAATTATCTTCATTTAATATTAGTTCAAGGTCTTAAATTAACCAGGGGCCTTGGAAATTACGTTTAAGCTCATGTGCTTCTGAACCACTGCTCATATAAAATGTTTTTATAATTACAAATAAATTTAGTTCAATGAAATTTAATAATTTTCAAAATTATAAACATTATGTTGACATTATCTTACCTTAACTGATGAGTAAACCAATATACTAAGTTTAAAAACTCAACAGGATGACTAGTCTCTTAGTGAAAATGCAAACTTTATTTTTAAAAAAGAATCCATACTACACTCTACACAAAGAAAATCAGAGGGAAAACATACAGCTATTCTTTGGGAAAAAAAATTATTAAATCAGTCTGATTTGTCCAAAGTTTTGGCCTTTCTTCTATGTATTTGGATTTTTACATAAAACTTCTTCTGAGCCAGCAGCTTTTGTAAGAAGGGATTTCTTTTTATAAGGCTATTACATTTAAAGAATTCGAAGTTTATTTTTTTTATTTTCTGGGTATTGGTGGGGATTATTAGATTTATGTAGGTACATAAAGTTCTCTATATACCAGTCATAACATAGCTTTTTTTAGTAATAATAATAATATTTAATAATAAGTACGGAAGTGGGAAAATATTTCACACTCACACGCACACAAAGGTAAGGCTTTTCTGACTTATGGGCATCTAGACGGAGCGTGCTTATAGTTTCATTTGCCCAACCCCAGATATGGTCAGAAGTAAACACCAAACATAAAACTAACTGGATCAGCCTGCAAAGAGCTGCTCTCATCTCCAGTTAACAAGAAATATTTTCTTAATTGATTTGAGCTCACAAATAGAGAAAATAATTAAAAATAGATTAGCAAATTGTTTTCTCTATTGTCCCTCATCCAACAGAAAATAATCATCTATTATCTCAATGGAGATCATCACATTTTTAAATAAAAAATATTAGAAAAAGATTGTTAAATTGTAAATGAAATTGATCAGAGGCCTACAGAGCAACAGAACTATAACCTTTGGAATTATCTTGTCAACTGGACAGAAATGTGCAAGTTGACATGTAACCTCTCAGGGTGTGAGCTTGGAGCAATCAGAACACAGGTGTATTCCCCTAAAAAATTAAATGACCCGCAAGTGTTCCTGTCAAATAATGCCTCAGTATGATATGTCCTCTGTTTTGCCTTATTTTCAAGTTTTCAATAAATTATCTAAAATTATAATTTACTATAATTCAGTCTTTCTAGTTAGTGGTCATGGGCAAATTTTATTTTTAAAATATAGTCATACAAAAGGAATTCTTGTTAAATCTGACTAAAATTGGAACATGTTTCTCAATATGTTCATTTTCATGTTCTGAAATTATCTTTCATTGTCTCATTCAAGATTTTATATTTATACATTAACCATTAAAAAAACCTCAAGAATTTGGAACAAAAATTGATTTTAATTTAATCCAATTTGAGTTATCAGACTTTTCTAACACAAAAGACATCAATGTGTCCTGTTTAGGGAATAAAAGATAATTGCTGCAAAATATATGTAGATAAATATGTGGATATCTATATATATATCAAAAATTCTGGCAAACGAATGATACATATATGGTATATAGATATATATGTATAATCTATACCTATATCATATATGTATGCATATAAATTAATATTTATGTATGTATAAACTTAGATGTTTAGTATAGTTGTATATATTATATATTCAGTATATAAATTTATTATATTCAGCATATAAATTTAATATATTTATATATGTAAATTTGTTTCATACTATTTATTACTTTTATTAGATATTTAAAATTGTTTCCCTTTTGTCATTTTCTTTCATTCAAAATATTATAAATTGAAAGTAGCCAAGAATATTCAATTATTCAAACTCAGTATGTTCACAAAAATTACTTTGCAATATTGACTTTCCTCCTCTCACTGATAGCATAAGGCGGTAGGTATCTCTTTCTGTCATTTATGTCTAGTGTGTTTAAGAAACAGAGAAAGAGATAATCCCCAGACGTGCCACCAGTAATGAACACTTGACATGTTTCACATATCATTTTCATTATTTTGTCAAGAGTATTATTCTAAAACAATAGAATCCTGAAGAAAATCTCTTGCCTTTTTGAAGGGAATAGCTTCTGAGACTAAAAGAGCATACGGAGAAGGAATCCTAATCTTTCTTTTTATTTTTAGAAGCAATTGTATTTTCTTATCTTAAACTTACACACATAAGGAATGTACTTAAATAAATGACCATTTTTCTTGAGGGTGATTTCCATATTTGGACTGCTATCCTTTTATTCTTCCTATTCTTTTTATGAGACTTGAATATACTGGAAGTCAAGTTAAGTGAAAGTAAGGAAATTTTTTCTGTTAATGTCCTAATTCTAATTTTTTACCATCCTTGCTTTGCATTTCAAATTAAACACTCCCGTGCTTACTTCTTAAGAACAATGGGAAATTTGCTATGGATTGTATATTGGCCAATAATCACCAGCTAAATGAGGGGAGAGAGGAGGAGTGAAGGTGTTTGTCATTTTTTTCTCCCCCAGTGGAATTCCAAGAAAGATGGAGAGGGTCTGAGCTGGAACAAACACTCTATACTTGATTAGTAACAAATCGTTCTTTGAAGGTTTTATAAAGATCAACAATAAGAAGAAAAAAATACACTGAGTTAAATAAACTAGATTTAGAGGTTTACATGCTCTCCCAAGGTTGGTGGAAAATTGCTTATTCTAAGCAACGCTGAGACATTATTATAAGGTTGCAGAAAGCTCATTAGGCAAGAAATTCTCGGAATCTCTTTTCGGTTTACAGCAATTAGCTGTGTGAATGCAGCCTTACTTTTTGTAGCAATTAACTTTGTGGAAAAATCCTCTGCTAAATTATCTTTGGATAATATTCACAGAACTATCAGCGATTGTTTTCCTATAACTAAGTCTTTGCTGTTTCTTTGGCCCTTGTGGTGGTGTTGTTACAAAATAATTTTTCCATGTAAGAGGGCCAATTTCCCATTGTTGTTGAAGCAAGTCAGAGCCTAGAAAGATGGCATTATAAATGCATTATGTGTGTATTTCCCCTCTGGTGGGTTAGCTGTGAAAGACAATGAGATATTCTGACTGCCACAAATTATCTTGTGACTCGTCATTTAAATATCATTCCCTATGAGCGCCATGTTTCTTAGAAGAGGGAAATCAAATAATGTTCTTTTGAGCACTGACAATTTAATTCATATTCATGAGTCCTCAGAAACTATTTCCAGGTTATTAAGATAGATTGAGCCTGATTCTTCCAAAGAAAAAGGTACGTCTTCTAATTACTGAGACATTCAGGTACAAAAGAATGCTGTAACTCTGTCCATATCCATATCTTTGCTATTTTATATCTATCTACATGCAGCTATCTCTCATGTTTATCAGAGCTGATTCTGGACTCTCTCTCCACAGTACGCCAGTTTCTTTTCCTTTCACTCTTTGTGCCATTATGGCTCCTAGAAAGTGGCAGGGCTCATATCACCTTGGAACAGAGAAGGACATGATGTAAAGTAATTTCCTTCCAGTTGGGAAGCAATGGAAAGCCTACCAGTCCACTTCAAGTGGACTTTGGAAATGAAAGGAAGATGAAATCAGGGCTAAGAGATAAGTTGCCATAGTTTTCTCTCACTATCTTGCAAATCAACCTTTTGTAGCGTGTGTGGAGCTGGGCGATGTCTAGATAAATATTATGAGGCAACTGTGAACATCAAAGCCACAGAGTTATTTCTCAAACACACTTATTTCTTAAACCACCACCAGACAGAGCTGGACAAATGAATCGAAGGCCATGTTCTTGGTTCCCAGAGCCACAGAGGGGTAAGCATTAGTGGTGGTTGAAGTTGCTACTTCTTTGGTGAGGAAATAAGAAAATGCTGAAATGATCAGTCTACCAATGAAGGATCAACATAATCATGAAGGCATGGGGTTTAAACAAAGACAACATAAGGGACAAGGATGTCGCCAAAGTCAACAGGCATCTTGGATCAGGCAGTTCAGCAAGGGACGTCTAAAGTGGGGCTCTGAAGTCAAAGAGAATCTCAGGCAGAAAACATCTTATTGAAACCCAGACAACATGTGGGGCTTCTTCCTCCACAGGATTATAAAAACCTCATCTACCTGAATAGCATCTTGCAGAAGAGGATGGGGAAGCTGAGACAGCCTATCCTTACTTTTCTGTTTAGCACAATGCTCTAAAGGTTTAAATGAAATACAATATAACAAATACTTTAATATAATTTTTCATGTATAAATTTGGATCAGTTTTTATGCTGACATATTTACTCAAACTAGTCCAAGACATTCCACGAGGAGGATTTGAATTAGAAGAGACATTTAAACTGAAAGAGACTAAAATATTGGCACATTTTAAAGGTCTCTTCCCCTCCTCAAGCACTACTCAGTGATGTAGGGATCCTGGGAAATATTAAATAAGTTGTAGAAATGAATGGAGCTGCCTTTTCTCTCCCCACCTGAATGGCAGTAAATGTAAATTTGCGATCTCATTATATAAACATAATGTATATGAAACGTTTAGAAATGTACAGACATGGTGGAAGATAAAGGAAGAGATATATTTTAAAAGAAAGTTATTTGAAAAATTGTTTTAAAAATCTCTGAAAGCAAAAGTAACACATTTACATCCTAGAAAATTTAGAAATACAGAAATTCACACAGAAGAAAATAATCTATGGATATATCTTGTAATCTTATTGGGAATAGTGTTAATGAGGAACAGTACTATAATTCAGAGAATTTAATGATTCAAGTCACAAAATTGCTATCATTTTGGTAACCCTTCCATGTTCTCATTTCAGGTAAATTCAGGCTCCTTTTACAAAAGACAATAATTCTGTTTTGAGCTACTTTTAGTTCTTCCTTTGTGTCTTTGCAAGCGCATTTGCTGAGTATGAAAATGCACTCTTACATCAGCTCAGCTTCTCTGTGATTAATTAGTGCTGGATTTACAGACATTTCTTTAAAAGCGAAGTCAAATTGTTCGTCACCTATAGCTGAAGAAATTGTGGTTCTATAGGTCACTCAGCTACTTCTCAGATGAGCCAGCGCTACGTCCGGTGTCTCCTGACTATCCTTCAGCATCCTTTCCAACACACTGTCCAGCCAACAAGCTCCTGAAGTATAATTCCCAAGTCCAACCCAAGTTAGAATTCTCTGTTTAAAAAGAACTCAGATGACAGGAGAAATCTGCCCAGAAATAGCCCAAATGCACTGGTATGCGTGCTTCTTTTATTGAAAATTCAGGCTGATCTTTGCAAAGCTGCCAGTAGAGATGAACCAAAGGAAGACACTTTATGTCATTACTTTGTCTCCTTAGACTGCAGGGGGCAGACAGTGTAACAGGCTTTGTCAATAGGTGGGAGAGTCTCCCAAGCAGAGGTTTCCTCTCCCAAACATTCTAGTTTTCACTGTGGTCCCCACTTCCTTCCTCCTCTGCTCTCTTTCTAGCCCTACCACACCACTTCAATCCAGCATCTTTTTGCTCCTGGGAATACTATTTTCATAGTTCTCTTTATGGGACTAGGGTGCATTTTTGGTATTTTAATATTCCTATTAATTAATATTTATCAAGACTTAACTACACTGTCCCCAGTATGTAACATGCATTAAAATATAATATCTTCATAAAACTTTCAGAGATGAGGAAATCAAGATACCCAGAGGCTAACTACCTTTACACAGCTCACAGACTTATTCGGTGAAGTCAGGTACAGCCCAGGGAGTGAGGCTCAAGGTCAGCGACATTAACTGTGTTGTTCTTATTCTGCCTAGATGTAGCCAGTTTTTTAAGTAACTATAAAACATTACACAAAACATGAAATCTTACATAAAAAGTCTGTATTTTCTTCTTTTAGAGGCCAAAAATCCCCTGACTTTACCAAAAAAGGACTATTGGCTTCCTAGTGAAATGAGTAATCTTCTCAGAAGTCTATAAAATTTTAATGAACTAAAATTGCTGTTAAATATTATATAGACTCCAAAGTCAATATTTAGCACACATACCTGGGTTACATAGGCGCTCTTTTCTTTTTCTTGATGGGTCAAACGGGTAAAACCTAATAATTTTCATCTTATTTCCATGTCGTTTTTAACACGGCTTCTGGAACACATTGGTTGCTGCTTACAAGATTTAAAGATGATGTTGTGTTGCCAGGCTTGTCATACACATAGTTAAACAAATGAACTAAGAAAGACTGTATTTCTCTCCTGGGCTTACAATATTTTATGGTTCTTTTGTGTCCATTATTGCTTTCACTGGTTTTCTGAGCAAACTTTCCTATATTACATTGAGACATATGTGGGGAAAAGTTTTATTTTCCATGACAATGAAGAATAATGGTAAAGAATAAATATGAAGACATTTAAATAAAGGTGATTTCTTGAGCTGCACAATATCTCTGTTTTGTTTCTTAGGGGAAAATAAGTTCAGGAAAAAAGCACTTGTTTCTTGGTAAACAGCTGAAATGCAGAGGATGTTTGAGTACAGAAGATAATATAGCAAACAACACACTGTATGAAAGTCATGTTGCTTTTTTCAGCAGGTGAAAGTCTTAATTGAGCTTATTTTCATAGCCGGTGGTAACCATTTAAAAAATAAACAGTTAGTAGAATGGAGAGAATGTGTATTCTCAGACTTAACTTTTAAGACACGTATTTTAGCATACCATACAGATAAAATGGAAGAATCATGTATATTTCTCTGCATCTAAAAAAGTCTGCAACTAATGAATGGTCTTCGATAAATTCTTTGGAGGGAGATATTCTGAATTCCCTTTTGGAATTTACTTCCAGTAACTCAACAGAATATTCCTTGATAATGTTAACAGAATTAGAATTTCCATTTAGTTGTTTTATTTTAAATCATCGATTATTTTCCATTCCTATTTTGAACCTGTCCAGCATATGCATTAATCAATTTTGTTGTATTTCACTTCTCTCATATTTTTTACGTTTATTTTAAAGAACAGTTCCCATAGATTTGTAATAATAACTTAACCACAACTGTCGTATACCCTTGGCTGTATGTCATAATGTATGATTATTATTTTATTATTTTATTATTTTAATAGTAACTAAGTTCTCTTAAAAATCAATCTATTCACATTTGAATTTATTATTTATTTTTATTTGATTCATGAATAACACGTTTTCATTCCTAAATAGTTTCATTTAACTGCTCTAAATTTCTCTCTTATTCTGATACTTGCCACCCACCCATTTGGAGATGTTGTAAGTTATTGAGGATATGCTCTGTTCTTGGAGAACAACCCAACAACTTTGCAGCAAATCAGCCCTGTGATGAACTTACTAGGAGGCCTTATCAATAGCCAGACAAATAATAGAGCCTCTTTCTCTCTAGAGAGCTATCTATAGATCATTCTTGATACTTTGTTGTGGAAGAGAATTAGATTGGTGTTTGAGGATCTCTTCTTCACAGTACAGTGTTGACTGTCATTCAATAGTTGGTGACCTCACAACGATTCTTCCTGAAGTTACAAAATTGAGAAATGTCTAGAAAATTTCTCCATCCACCTCCACTATATAAAATACCCTATGTGGTGAGGAAAGCTCCTGCTAACTGGCTGCATCGCAGTGAGGACTCTTCTTGATCCTCTTTCTTGTTTGCACCTGGGGAGTTTAAAAGGACTTTTGCAGGCTCTCAAATGATGTCTTTCATTTGGTCAATTAATGGTAAAATTTGATGCAGCGAAAAATAAAAAGAAAATCATCTTTCACCTGTTTTCTTTTTTTATATACTATTGTCTCAGTGTATCTTTCATTTAACTAATTTTTAGAATTCAAAGCATTTCTGTATATTCCGATTGATTTGTTCAGTGGTTCAACAACTATTTATTTAGTATCCACGTGGTAGACACTTATTTTCCAAAATTTAGAGTGTCATGTTATTTCCCTAATAAATCAGTTACTGTAATGCAAAAGAGAACATTAAAAGAAAGATAACACAGCAGGCATTTTTTTGAGGTGCTTACTCAAATCAATCGCAATTCACTGAGAATTGCCTTCTTTTCATATACGCCCTACCCCACTCTCACTCCCACAGGCAATCTTGTAGTAGAGAACCCAGATTTCCTGGTATTCCTTGATTGGATCCAAGACAGATATTTGACACAAGGTGTAATCTGGAATTCGAATTTTAAGATCCAAACAAACTGGGCTGGTCATTAGAAGTAGAGTAATAGGTAAATCTAAGAACCCTCTGGGTGCTCAGGTTCACATAGAAGAAGAAAAAACATCTCTAGTAGTTCAAGAGAATTAAGCAACTATAAAGAGATAAGGACTGTTGTAAGATTGTGGTGGATGACAAAGGGACACAGAAGGTGTATTATTAGATTACTGAAGGCTTTCTGGTTCGTGTTTGCACTGTCCTGGGAAGCCCAGGGGTACCTCTTGCCCTTTGGTGGGAAGCTCTCCTGTCTTTCAGATTTACTCTCGGGCTTTTTGTTGCTGTTGATGCTTAAGTTATTTCAAATGAGTTTATGCTTGAGTACAGAAAAACACAGACAATACGTGAGGTGTTCTTCAGACTATTTCAAAATTTTTAAAAAACAAAATATACTGAGCACTGTGCTAGAAGCTCCATATTCACCCTCTGTGATGCTGAGCGAGGTACAACTTTTAGTCAACTTTACAGATGAGGAAATGGACACTTTGTGAGGTAACAGGTGAAGATATAGGATTTGTGTCTCTTTCCACCAATACATAGCATGGAAGTTCCAATAACAATTTTGTTGTTCTCCTTCAAATCTTTAAGAGTCTCCTTGGGGCCCTTTAATCCTCTGTCCATCCTTCCCAACTCTCTATCCTCCTCCTCCCTGCCACTCCTGTTCTAAAGCCAATGCTACTGATTTTGAGTATGTTTACAATACCATCACACTTCTAAGTTCCAAATTCTGTTTTGGTTATCTATGGCTGTATAACCCAAACCAATTTCTTAGGGACTTAAAATAACAGTTGTCATTTATTTGTTCATGATTGTTGGATTTGAGTGGGATTTGACAGGAACAACTTATCTCTGTTCCAAATGGTGTCAGCTGGAAAATTCATTCCCAAGACAGTCTACTCAGAGGGCTGGGATTTTGGTGCTTGCTCTTCTGTGGGAAGACTAATTCTCCTCTGCACTGGTCTTTCCGTGGAGTTGCTTGGGTTTTCTCATAGATTGGCTGCTGGGTTCCAAGAAGGAGAAGCAGAAGGTATTACTTCTCTTAAAGGCTAGAGCTGGATCTGGTAATATCCCGCTGCTATCAAATTCTATTGGTCAAAATAGATTCAAGAGCTTGGACAAATAGACTCAACTCTTTGTGGGGGAAGTTATAAAGAATTGATCGCTTTCTTGAATCTACTATTGTGTTTAAATTGGTTTTACTTCAACATGTCTCACCTTTCACTAATGCTACAAACATACTTTATTTTATTTTCAAGCAATCTACATCATAAGTAGAACCAAAAATAATAAAATTGTCAATTTGTTTTTAAAAATTTAACACTTGCTTATGAATTCTGCAAACTCAGCAAAATCCATTCGATAGGCAATTATCTGAAAATTTTAAGATACACAATTTTGCACAACAATTCAATTTCCCATTTGTGGTTGGTGGGGGGAGGTGATCCAATACTGTTTACCTACATTACCTAGCCAAGGGCTAGACAGACCTAAAGGCACTAAGGCGACTGCACAATGTGGTATCCAGGTAAACTGATCAAATGATTGAGTACCACTTAAAACCATATGCTTTAAATATTTTTTCAATATTTTGTTTCATAGGACTTGGGGACAAATTGTCATTCTATTAAAAATTCTTTGTGAGAATTGTTTAATATAACTTGCACCAACTAGTCAAAGCAGGATAAATTGTGGAAAAGAGCCAATGTTTTCTTTCTCCTTTTTTTTTTTTAATATATTATGTTTTTCACTTTCATTTAGAATTTTTTTCTCATTAATTATGGAATTTCATAAAACGTGTTGGTAGAATAATGTTTCAAAGAGTCCTGAGAGAATTTTATTTTATGGTTGGCTGGGTTAACTCCCATGAATAAAAGTCAAATTATTATATTGGTGTAGAAATGTGCATACAGATGTGCATGTGTGTGCACGTGCGTGTGTCGATTTTAGTAATTTTGAAGGCAATACCCTGGCTCCTGAAAGCTGAAATTACATTTGTTAAAATTGTAAAGAAGTGTAATCTCCTTATCAGTTTTAACCAAACTGTCAGCTATTTTACCTCTAAAACCAATTCCCAGTGTTTCTTTATCTCCTTCAAATTGAGACGTACATTTTCATGATATTATAATCAAAAGTCTCATAGCTCATTTTCTGGAATAGTCAGAACATGTTAAAGGACTCTCAAGTTTATTGGAATAAACCTTGTTGTCTTATAATGCATAACAAAACAACTAAAACAAAGTGGCTTTTTCTTCATAATCTTATTATAGGATTGTAATATAGTTTAATTTACATGGACTATTAAATCTTTGATTGAAGCTGGAAACTCTTCTGAGTTTAGCATATTAATTTACCTGAATGAGATGGAAATTTTCTCTTTGTTTCAAAAGTAATTATCCTGCCTGTCACCCCTGTTTATGGTTCAAGCAGAGTGGTAATTCTCTCCTTTAAAATACGTATTTTTTTTCACAGACAAGTTACATCAAGTTACAGCTGAACTTTTCTCAGAGACTTCTATCACTTTAACAACTTGAGGTTTCAAACAAAATGTAAGAAATTATTTTTAATGAAATTTCTATCAGTGGAAGGACTCGAGATACACTAAGAGCACAAAAATTTCAAATACGCTTGATTCTAAACACTTTATAAATGATGGAAAATCTTAATTTTTTTAGTATATCAACACAAACATTAATTTTTTCATAGGAAAATAACCTTTTCAATTAATGTAATTGCACAATAATAATAATTGTAGGCAAATGCATTTTTTAGAATCTGAGTATAAATGATTTTTTTAAAATCACTCAGTATATTTAGTTTTAAATTCTTGTGATTTTAGTGTGTATTGAAATTATCTGTGAGGCTCAAGATGAAAAATGTTTGTCTCTTTTAGATTTCTTTCAGAAAAGTAAAGAAAAACCATTGATAGAACTCTGACAGAGGATAAGTAGTCATTTACAAAGCGGTGATTCTTAATCTTTTCGGGTCTTGGATCCCTTTATGACTTCTGTGTTCATTCAACACATACGTAGTGAATACCGCTATCTATCAGCTCCAGGGCTGGCTTCGTGGGTGGAGTCACACAAGGCCCCATGCTCACACGTGGTTTAATGTTGTGCTGTTGCTGTTTTGAAATTCTCAGTAATTTTTGCACAAGGAGCTCCACATTTTCCTTTTGCACAAGGCCTAGCAAGTTATGCCAATGGTCCCAGCTGGCCCTGTGTTCTGCATGAGCTCTGACCTCAGGAACTTCCAGTCTACTTGAAAGAGACAACAAAGAAGTGGACAAATCTGTAGTTAAAAATTGCAGTAGTAGCGCGAACAGGAAAAAAAAAAGAGAGAGAGTGTTACTATAAAGATTAAAGGGAAAGAACGTTAATCCATTTTAGATTGTTTGGTCTAGAATGGCCTATCTAAAACAGTGAAATTTTAGCTCACACCTGAAGCATGAACAGGAGCCAGTCTTACAATACATCAGAGAAACAGCCTTTTAGGCTCAGGAAGTACATTGAACAAATGCTCTAAGACAGGTGTGGTATTCAGAGATTTTCTTTCAAGCAGCTGCCCACCTGTATGACTTCTCCAACTGTCAACCCCTTCAGAGTCTTCCTCAACCTCAACGAGCCAACCTACCCAAAGTCCATGCCTTTTGCAGGACATCCCAAATCTTGCACACCAAACTCCATCTTAGCTTCTACTTCTGGAGAACCCAAACTGTGCCAGTTCGTACCAGGAGTGGTCCAAGATTTAGGCTATGGAAACTACTCCAGCTCATATGCTGGAAGACATGAAAGCTGATAGCTTTGAGTGGGACTCAGAATAGAAAGTGTCTCTATAGCAGGTCTGGGCTATAGTGCAAGTAGTCTTGTAGTTTGGGCCATAAAATAGATAAGACCCTATGTTGTTGGAGATATCAGTTGTGGGAAAAAGTACTCATGTGGAATTTATAGCAAACCTCAGTGAAAGAATTAAACTCATTGTGACTCTGGACCAAAGCCATGACATCTGGATCAGAGAATTAAATACCTTATGAAAAACAGCTGCTGGCATACTACTGGGCCCTGCTAGTGATGGAAGTTCTAACCGTGGGACACCAAGTGACCATGAATCTAGAACTGCTCTGCATGTCTTGGGACCTGTCAGACTTAATAGAACAGAATCAAGAAGACCCAGGAAGAATCCAGTGTAAGATGGAAGTGGCACATTCAGTTTTGAGCACAAACGGGACCAGAGTGCACAGGCAAGCTGCCTGAGAAGGAAGCCTGGGCTCCGTGGCCGCTCCACCATTGCTGCGCTGAATCTCTCTCCCTCAGCCCATGCCTGTCACTGTACAGGGGACCCACACGAGCAACTGGAAGAGGGAAAAAGCCCAAGCTTGTTTTATGGACTAGTTCACTTGGCATGTGAGTACAAGCCAAAAATGGAGGGCAGCTGCTCTATGGCCTGGTCTTGAAAGATAGTGGCCAAAGGAAATCCCTCAACAGGCCAAGCTTTGGGTGGCACACGGGGTCATTATACTTTGTGTGAATAGAAAACTAGCTTGAGGTATATATGGTCTGGCTGGATAATTATTACTTTAGTCCATGTAATTTAATCAAATATAAATATGACTTTAGAAAAAGAACATTTTTTTTTCATATCGAGGCTTATTCACCATTTCACACTGAGAAAGAACTAAATTTACGATACATACCATACCATACATACATAATTTACCATGTATGTTGAGAATTAAATTTTGCATAAAAATAAATATATATGTGAGATGAATTTACATAATTTAAAAAGGAATCAAATGATTAAAATTGCTGAATTTATGAGCTCTTTGAATTGAAGAAACTTTGAAAACGGCTGATTTGGCAGGTGAGACAATATAGATACAAACATACTTTGCTAGTTACTCCAGGATTTATTGATATTGTCTCTTTTTTTCTTTTTTATTCATCCAGAGATATTCTCTCTTTCAGTTTTTAATGTCGCCAAGCAAAAGTTATCCGAAAGCGGAACAAGCCTCCAAAGGCACTGCCACAAAGAGTAAAATGATAAAATCTCCTGAAATGAAACATAAATAACTCTAGAATGGAAAAAAAATCTTTCACTTATATGGACCTGAACCCCTATTTTATGTAAAACTTTATTTTGAACCAGAATTTTAAACTTCCAATGTGTTGAAAAGGATCACTTTCATGCAGATGACATAAAATAATAAACATGTTTTCCACTTATTCCTTGGTGTATAGGTATACAGCACATATGCAACAGCGTGCACTTACTCATATAGCAGAATTGTCTTATACCATTGGCACAGCATTGCATGGGTTTTCATATAAAATAAATTCTGCCTCAAAAGCGTATTACGTATAGAAAAAGTAAAACGAATTATGTTGGTATTAACTTTAATCAGCAGAATGAACTTACATAGACATTTGTTGTTACTGTTATATTACTTGGGGGTTATTGGGTTACTCTTCAGTTAGTTGTATATACCTTTTTTCTCCAAGTTGCCTGTAACCTTTTTAAAAACAGAGGCCAGCTTTTCTATATTTACTGGATTCTTTTCTTCCCACCACAATGGTTTGCACTTTGAAATCATTATCTTATTCAATACCTATAACTATCCTTCAGATAGGTCCTATTAGCATCCTCATTTTACAGATGGCTGAGCTGATGCCTCTCTTAGGCTAGGTCGGTGGCACAAGCTTGTCAGGAGCAGAATGGTGACTTGGACTCAGATCTATCTGATTCCAAAGCCAGTATTATTTTCCCTCTATACCTGAATAATCCTCACATCCTCCTCAGTATTGACAGTGGAGCACAGAAAATCAGGCTAGTACACACATTTATTTTCCTCCAGTTTTGGGGAACCTGTTAATCTTAAGATATAACTGCAAAGTTAGATTACCATCTTTCCTTCTACCTTCCTTCCTACATCCAACCATCATTTGAGCATCTATTCGGTGCCAAATACTGTGCTAGAGTGGATGAATTATTTTTTCTGTGTAGGTCCCATTAGGATTTGAAACTGATTCACAAGGTTTGGAAACAAAGCGCTGTGTCTTACACCATAGTTCATAATACACCGTTCCCTTGTGTAGAAGTTAGATTGTCACCTTAATTAGACATCCAAATTTTAAGTTATTTGTAATAGCAGAATTGCTTTGGTTTATGCACCTACTGTCCACAAGGTTTTCTTTTAATAATCGTAGCATAATATCATTAATTTTTAAATAATTTAATGCTAAGAAAAACATGAGTACTGATAAGTGTTGCTCATTATCAGTATTTTTCTTTGAGTGAATAGTACTACTAGGTATTACTTATTGCACTCTTACTACTTGTCAAGTAGTTAAGATTTTATTATTTCTGTTTTACAAATGAGGAAACTGAGACTTAGAGAAACTTAGCAATTTCCTGAGATTACACAGCTAGAAAATAGTGGAACTGAGACTTGAAACATGGTTGTCTTTGCCAGCCTGTGCCCTCACCCACTGTCCTATTTAGAGCTAATGCAAGGAGTTTCAATGGATTTAACCTAATGTAGTTTTTAGAGCAATAAAGTGTACTCTCTTTAGAACAACAAAGTGTATCATCAAAGACCTAATTATCTAAATAATTCCAAAAATTGTAATGTTGAAACAGATGATATATCTTTGTAATTGAATTAATGTCCTCTCATTATACTTGTAAATTTGTAATTAGAACAAAGGCTAAATATATTGGTCATAAATGCACCTTCAAAAGACCCACAATATGATTAGATTTATTTTTCTGGCCTAATGAAGTTGAGTCATTGAGTCATTGACTTTATTGTGTCACATTTGTGAGTTTTGTAATTTGTCGTAAGTTGTTCCATATTTCACTTCAGGGTCTTAGCTTTGTTTGTTTCAGGAGAGAATGAGACTTTTCTCCACACTGACCCAAAGAATATTGTGTTTAATTTCCCTAAGGGGCAAAGTATCCTGTATCAGAGTAGTCACTGTAAGAGAAAATGGTAAGAAGATTGAACGGCTGTTTGTTACTACCATTACTTCTATTTAAATTGGTGTAGGACACTCTGATTACCCACCAAATGCTAGAAATTGTCAAGGTGCTAATGGCTTACCTTGTAAAAACAATATCATATAAAAAATGGAACTATGTACAAGCTAAATTCCTTGAGATTTTTATGGGAGTCAAGCAGTTTCTTAGCAATCTTTATAGCCATCCTTGAACTTACTTTTTTTTTGCAACTTTTTTCTAAAGTTGGTAACATAACTGTTTCCAGATACACGACATCAAAGTCTTAGGCAGCGAGTGTGTCCAAACGCAAACTTGAAAGACTGAGGAATTCAGATTCCTTGGACCATAAAGGACAGCATATCCAAGACCTTAGTGTACCATCTCTTTTGGCAATTCTGGGATTTTAAAACTATCTTGACTCATCAGGGGAGAATAGTCTAAGGGGAAGGTATTCTTGATGGTCATAGCCTTTCCAGTATGACTCAAAGAACCTCTAATACAGGTAATATGGCTTGGTGGTGGTCATTTCCAATATATTGCAGTGACTTAAATCGAAACTTTATCCACCTGCAGTGAGCTTGAGAAATTTGTGAGTATGAATCTTACCCAACCTTCACAAAGGTATCACACTCCTCTGTAAGAACTGTGAAAATTGTGAAGGTTGTAGTCTCCCTAAGCAATAGGTCAACAAGACAGGATAGGCTTCTTGTCCTTCCAAACCAGCTAGAGAGATGGATTCTCTTTTGCTGTTCACATCACAATGTTATGAGTCAAGAACATCTAGAAGACTGAAAAAGACTCATTAAGGGCATGGCTCCAGCTCACATTACCTTTTTTCGTTATTATTGCAGGAGTAGCTTTTACTGGAAGTACGAGTTACACAAAGACGGATTCTTGCAGTTATAATTGGGGACAGAAAACATTCGTAATAGCAGACAGGAGTAAACTGGAGTCAATCACTATGTAAGGGGATATTTTCAGGACAATTGGATAAATGCAAAACCCTTAGAAAAATATCTGAGAACACTAGTAATTCCTTTTGATTATGCATGCCGTAGTTTTTGCAAAAGAACTGCGTCTTCTCTGTTAACTCTGGGGCAAATTCTGAAAATGTAGTTACTTGATTTCTATATCTGTTACTTATAATAAATAAATGGCTTTGTAAATGTTTCAAGAGTTTGGTTAGCTCAGCAGAAACAAAAGTTTACCCTAGCAGGTTAGGGATCCTCGACTAGAGCTCTTTTTTGTTTTTTGTTACAGTTAGTTGTTTGTTGTTTGGTTTGGTTTGGTTTGGTTTGTGGGTTATTTGTAAACTACAGAGTTTTAAGTGTGGTTAGTCCAGAGTATTAATTGTAACAACAAAGCATTGTTTTCTTCAAGGCCAATCTTGTTCTGAAGTTAACTCAGTTATCTCAATTAGAAACAGTGTCTATGAAGAAATAGTACTTGTCATTTCGAAAGAGGTATTCTGTGAGTACATTAAGATTATAGATTCTGAACATATCATTAAAAATAAATTTGTGAAACTTTCACTTCTGAAAAAAATCATTTTATATCTATATCATCTGTTCTTGTGTTAGAAAGTCAAATAGAGTAAAAGAAACAACTGTTGAAAATCAACAAATTATACTTGATTTCAGAATCAGAATTTTCTCAACCCATCAGCCAAAATTCTAAGAAAATATTTGTCACACGTTGAAATATTCATTGGAATTTGGAATATGTCTTCAATTTTAAGCCAACCCACTGCTTTCAATATGAGTATGTTAACAGCTGTTATAAATCTAACGGTATAGACACTGAGAGATTTTGAAATAATTTTATAGGGTTAAAATAATGTTACATAGAAATTACATATCTTTTGGACACTAATAGATTTATTTAAAGTATAAAAATAGATTTTCTTTCTTTAAAATGCTATTAAAATTGAATTCAGTAAAATTTGTCTTAACTCTTACTCCATCACATATACTTAATTTTTTATTTATGCTGAAATCTTCATGCAGATTTCTTATTCATCAGGAGAAATGTAACATTATTTTATGGGCCTTGAATTCCCTCCTATTGCTTGTTTTTGGTGTAAGAAAATTTCTCCTGAACAGAAGAGAATTTTTCTTTTCAGACCACGTGTGCCATGCCTCCATAGAGGAATGTGTAATCTACTATCGTGCTACCATAGTTACCTGCAGTCTTAGAAGCAGTGAACGCTGAAGAGCGTCTGCTCATTCTTGATATTCAGGTGCATTTATTTAAGGATATCTCCCAGCTGTAAATCAAATAGCCTCTCACAAACTTTTAAATAGAAAAATAAAGACATAAGAAAATGTTTCTTTCTCTAGCAGCCTTGCAGAGTGAAAATTCAATAGCTTTTCTTTTTACTTCTCCTGAGTCTTAGTATTTTTCATAACTTTTTAAAATTATTTATAAAATAACACAATTTTATGTCTTTGTTCCTCCCCAGGCTGCATGTATATAGTCTGTCTGTACCTCATTACCAAGAAACCAAAAATGCGTGTAATTTCAAATAGGATGAGATACACTGCCATCACTATTTATTTACTTATGTCTATTTGCAACCAGTGGTTTCTTAAAAACTATTGTCCCCTTAACATTTAGTATCAAGGTGTCCCAGTCATCTATTTTTGTATAATAAACCATCTCAAACCTAGAAGCTTCCACAACAGTTCATTAGTATCTTTCACAGTTCGGAGGGTTGGTGGGGCTCAGCTGGATGGCTCTCACTAGCGGTCTCTCATGGAATTACACTCAGGAGGAGTGTGTGGCTGGAGCTGTTTGAAGGTTGTAAGGCCTTCATCCAGGTTGCCTTCTTCACTCGAATGTTCGGAGCAGAGCTGCGATAGCTGGAAGAGTTGGAGGCTGGTAAGGTCTCTCTTTTTCATTTTCTTTTTTAATATTTTATTTATTTTTCCTTCTTCTCCCCAAACGCCTCAGTACATAGCTGTATATTTTAGTTGTGGGTCCTTCTAGTTGCGGCATGTAGGGACACCACCTCAGCATGATGAGCGGTGCCAGGTCCACACCCAGGATCCGAACCAGTGAAACCCTGGGCTGACAGAGCAGAGCACCAAACTTAACCACTTGGCCATGGGGCCGGGCCGAAGGCATCTCTCTTTCTAAGTGGACTCTCCAGGTAGCTAGCTTGACCTTCCTTACAGCATGCCAGTTTCAGGGTTGTAAGAATTATTACATCATTAGCTAAATTCTTCAAGGTGAGTATTCTAAGACACCTAAGCAGAATATTCAAGGCTTCTTGTGTTCTGACCTTGGAAATCACACAGTATCACTTTCCCCTTATTGTATTAGTTTAAAAAAAGTTTCATAGTCAGCCCAGACTCCAGGGAGTAGAGGGGGCACACGAAGAAATGAACACTGGAAGGTATGGTTTGAATGTGGGGATTTGTGCCTACATAGGATATGACTAAATCTAAACTCTGATCTTTAAAAACCATTAAGAAACTCAAACGACCTTAATTACTTCCATAATCTCCATTTTGACTAATTTAAAAGAAACTTTGCCTCTCCCTGGTTTATCATTGATAAATTGTAGAAAAGAGCACGAAGTGATTTCATTGAAATCAAGGAAGAACTCAGTTTCCAACTCCTATATGAAGGATTTAGTTAAACACTTAAAAAATGTTTGGTGCATTTTCTTTTAATTTGTAAATTTAAAAAAGCATTTGTTAAATAGTATTTTGAATTTAATTAATTTATTGATGCGGCTGTGTACACACCTTGTTTATTTTGCAGGAATTCCTCAGGGATGCCTTACCCATCACGATCTTTATCTTACTGTGATAGTCGGCAGCTGCTAGAATCAAGTGGGTGCTATTTAGGACAAGAAAAGATGGAAATGTTAAAGATTCTCCCTGTCTCCCAGGATTAGCAAGACTAACCACAGCCTGCTCAGGATAAACTAAACTCACTTCAGGTTAAATTCTTGTGTTCTGGTCATTAGATGAGAGAAAATGCCAGAGTACCAAAAAGTGAAACTAATCCTTCCCAGAAGGCCTTTCCTTTTTCTAAAATGAGAAAAGAGTATTTTTACATTACCAAAATGTGTTGAATAGATAATGTTGAATGGCTCACTAGACACATTAATCATTATAAAGTAAGAATGTTAACTTAAGCTTTTGATAATCAGAGTAAGTGGTAGAATTAGCCCTCTTTTAATCTTTCCCCTCCAGGAAATCAGAGGTTATCAAAGAGAGTTAAGTAATAAGCAAGTGAGCCTCAATTTGTATATATGTTATGAAGAGTGGGAAGATTTGGCCATTGAAGACTGTTCTTATGTCCTCTTGATCCTTGCACGTAGACTCTTATGGGAGAGAGTGATAAGATCCCCAGTTGAACACCATGAGAGTCCACCAAGAGAAATGGAAGAATTCAGTCACCAGGATCCCAGAATAATTACTTGGCTAGTGGCTTGCCTCAAAGATGAGGAGGGCAAACACTATGAAACTTCACGGCATTACAGAACTCTGCTTTCCTATTTCAACTCAAGAAGGTTATGAACTTAACCTTTCTAAGCTTTAATTTATTTTTTAATTATATAGAGACAGAAGTGATACTACAATAATGACACAGAGCATGGAGAAGAGCTTCATGTAGTGGCTAGAAGAGAGTTTACACTAAATAAGTGGTTGTAGTAGCTATAGAAGTAATTAATTAGTTATTTTGTAAAAGGCTGTGCTCTTAAAGAAATATCTATTTTAAAAAGCTGTCTGTTGAAGACTCAGCAAATACCCCAATGTAGACCAAAGGAAATAAATTCACTTTTAAAAAGTTATTCATTTATCTGATACTTATGAATGCCTTCCTTATGACAAGCAGTGCATTTGCTAAGTAAAACAAATTCCCTTCCCTTTTGGAGTGTGCCACTCAACAAAGACAATAAGCAACCGATAAATCACTTGTAAAGGCCCAAATGCCATGAAGGACATAGATTCTCCTGAAAGAGTAATAGAAGGAGGTTATTTTTACTAAGAGTGATCAAGGAAAGTCTCTGAGTAGGTGCTATTTCACTTGCATCCTATAATTTGAAAATTATCTAATGATAGTTAACTGAAATAAAAGCTTCTACAGGAGCAAAAACTGTATGTTCAAAGACTCCAACAAGAGAAATTGCTGGCATGTTTTAAGAGGTAAATGAGGTCCATGTAGTTGGAATGTGGAGAGAGGGAAAATGAAACGAGACTGGATGAATTAAGATGGGCCAGATCATTCAGGGTCCTGTATGCCAATATTAAAAATTCAGATTTTCTCTGAAAGAAAATAGGAAGCCATTGAAAAACTTTACTAGGATACCATGTGGTCCAATTTGTGTTTTTTAACAAATGCTATTCCATAATTGGAGAATGGGCTGAATAAGAGCAACAGAGGAAGAATGTAGAGACGTGAAAGGGTGACGAAGATCACGCTGGGGAAGATGGAAAGAAATGCGCAGATGTAAGATGTCCTGTAGGGGAAGATTTCAGAGATCTTGATGGACTGGATGTGGGGGTCAAAGTAAAAAGAAGAAAGAACAATTCCCAGAAATATGGATTTTGGAACTGAATGGATGGTAGAGCCATTTGCTAAAATACAGTAGATGAGGCTTTAAGGGTAAAAGCAGAAATTCAGATTTAGAATTTTAATTTGAGACCCTAGTCTGACATCCAAGGGAATTTTCAAGTATATAATTATCTGAGTCTGGATTGTAGATATAAATTTTGGAATCTTCAAATTACAGATGGTTTCTAAAACCACAGGATTAGGAGGACTCAGCACAGGAGAGGGTGTACAGAGGAGGAGAGGAGACCTGGTTCTGAGTCCTAAGGGACGGCTACATTAGGGAGAGGGGAAGAGCTCAAAGGTAAAGAGTGGCCAGAGAGTTGGAAAAAAAGCTAGAAGGAACTGGTGTTATAGGACCTGAGGGAGGACAGTGCTCCAGAAGGAGGGAGTAGTGAATCCTGCCAGATTCTTTCAGGAGATCAAGAAACATGAGGACAGAAAGAGAAGCATATCCACTGAATTTGGCAACAGGCGAAGTAGTGGTGACATGTGCAAGTCATAGGGGACTCCAGATGGACTCCTATGTGGCTCAGGCTTATTTTAGTGACCCAATTAAAAACATAATCATGTTGCCAACAATAATTAATTTAAAACCTTGAAGTGCACTTATATAGGGATATTAAAGGATATCTAGTTCATAACCCAAAATGAAAGTTTTTTTTTTTTTTTTCTTTTGAGGAAGATTAACCCTGAGCTAACATCTGCTGCCAATCCTCCTCTTTTTGCTGAGGAAGACTGGTCCTGAGCTAACATCCATGCCCATCCTCCTCTACTTTATATGGGGACACCTACCACAGCATGGTGTGCCCAGCGGTGCCATGTCTGAACCCAGGATCCGAACTGGTGAACCCTGGGCCGCCGAAGTGGAGCGTGCGCACTTAACTGCTGCGCCACCAGGCCAGCCCCGAAAGTTCTTAAAATCCCATTTTTCTTTCCATTTCCACTCTCTCACACACCTGAAATTTCTCACATCCTCCAAATCGTCACATCTGCTGCTCACTTTCTCATACTGTCTCAGTTCTTTTTTAACTTCAGTGAAGTTAAAAATCCTGATTTTGTCAACTTCTTTTGTGATTGTTGTTTTTGTTTGGTTTACTTTCTCTATTCTGTTTTGAAATAACAAAATTTTACTTTCCTTATTCTTTGCTTTCTATTCTCATTTTCTGCAATAAGGGAAAGCCAGAGAAATATCTCAACAAATAATACTATTATAATCTTTCCAACTCTTTCTTTTATCTTATCTTTCTCTGCTTATGTTTTCTATTTTCTGTCACCAAAAGCTTGGACTTAGGCTGGCAAGAACAGACCTTCCCTTAGAGGACAATGGGAGGGTAGTAGAAGGAAGAGGCAAAGGTGCAAAGACAAAATTCCCATCAATATATAGGAGGAAGAGCCATAAATGTGTCAAAAAATATTCTCTGTCACATGACAATCATGGAGATTTACCACTCTCAGATGACCCAACTCACAAGAATCATCAACGTTAAACTGCTTTGAAGAATCAACTTGTTGCCCAATTCAAGGGGAGAGGAGAGATATATGACCTTTCTTTACAACTAATTCTAATGGAGTACAAATAATAAATTATTCCGAGAACATTTGTACAGTGAATGGCCTTGAATCTGAATGAGGCATAAGTCACTTAAGAAGAAACTAAACAGCAGTCTGGCAAACAATTTGTTGTCAGGAAAGTAGAGCCTAGAAGTAAGAGGAGTATATTTAGAGGGTGTTGCATCCACTTACAGGTTAGAAATATAGCATTTGAAATATAGTCCAAAACTAAAAGCATCCTGGGATTCAGTTTTTGGTTTTAGGTATGTGTTCAAAAATTGTTGAAATTCTCAGAGCAATGAAAAGCCACATTCACTTGGAATGTGATCCACCATCATAAAAATGAGATTTACCCACGGGACTGAACACCGCCAGCCCCTGGACACCAACTAATTTTCAAAAATAGTATCATATTGAAGGTTATCACGTGAAGTAAGCTGTGGGTGATGTTAGAGTTAAACCTCAGCTGCATCAAATATCCCATTTTGACGCATCATTAGAAATAACATATTCTCCAAACCAAAGATCTAACATTTTTATAGTTTGATTTCTCTCATTTTACAGATAAGAAAATTAAGACATATTGAAAATCAGTGACCTGACCAAGAAAACAAGTTTGTAAAACAGGACAAGTATTAAAAATATTCAAATATTCTGTAACTAAAAAAAAAATCATTAATGAAAAAGAAAAACCCAAACAGAGAAATCTCACATAACTACTGTATCCCTATAAGCTTTATAAATGGAAAAGATAGGAACTAGGGCAAGTCTGGATTTGTGATTCTTCTCCACAAGTGTTAACTACATTACTGTTGTTAACCAAGGTAACTCATTAATGATGCTCCCAGATATGTAACGGATCTTATCGTAAATTTCTTCCAAAGTGTCTACTATTATTATCTTAGTAGCATCTGAAAAACAAGTAGCTCAATTTTATTCCTACCCTCATCGATTAGCATTTTGAAGTTCCTTTGGTCCTGATTTTCTTCAGAAGTTTTAAACAGCAATATGACTCTAACGTTGACAGATGTGTGGATTTTACACTTGGTAATTGTGAGTTTATTCATTTAACTCAGTGAACTTTTTATCATCTCTAGCCCAGCATTTCCATTTACAGGAAGGAGAAAAAGACAGTTTGATAGCAAAAAAGAACTATTCTAGGAAATAAATCATATGTTATCTGAAGCTCTATAGTTCTTCTATTCTTAACAAAAATTTGTTGAAAGGAGAAGAACCAGGAAAAGGACATTGATAATTAGTAGAAAAATAGAAAATAGAAGCAGCTCTATAAGTAATCTAGACATTGGATTTAACAGTCAAATGCTGTAAAATAATGATGATGACTATATTTAAAAAATAAAGGAAAAGATACATAAGATAGATGAAAATATTTAGAATTTCAACAAAGTATTGAAATCTATATAAAAAACAAAAACAAAAGGGCATCCTAGAAGTGAAAAACCCAGAACCTAAAACTAAGAACTCAGTGGAGAGTTTTAAAAGGAGACTAAACAAAGCAGAAGATAGAATTAGTTAACATATTGACAAGTTGTAAGAAAATATTTTGACTAAAACACATAGAAAAAGCTAGAAAGAACTGAGCCTAAGAAATGATGTGAGACTCAGTCAAATGGTATAACATATATTATGGAGTTCCAGAAGAAGAAAAGAAAGAAAATGGGACAGAAACAATATTTGAAGGAATGAGTGCAGAGAATTTTCAAAATTGATGGTAGGCTTTTTGTCAATCCATGAATCCAGGAGTTATGCAAAACTCAAACAGAGTGGTTACAGAGAAAGCAAACCCTAGATCCTTTATAGTCAAACCGCTAAAGCCAATTGAAAAAGAAACAAAAAAGCAGCTAGAGAAAAAAGAAACGTTAACCTCAAAGGATCAATAAGAGAGAGAACTGATTTTCAACAAAATCGTGAAAGTCTAAGAAAATGGGATATTAGCATTAAAATGCTGAAACAAAGGACAATAAATTGCTAGCCTCAAATTGTGTACCCAGCAAAAATATCCTTCAAAACCTAAAGTAAAATAAATATGTTTTAGGCAAACAAAAGCTCAGGCAATTCATCACCAAAAGATCCACAGCAGAAGAAATGTTGAAAGAAGTTATTCAGGCTGAAGGTAAATGAACCCAGAAGGAAACATGCAACATGATGGCCATGGTGAGTGGGTGAGCAGAAAGAATGGGCAGAGAGGTGGAAAGTCACTTGCTCTGAAGAGGAAGGAAGGGGCCATGAGTCAGCAATCTGGGTGTCTCTAGAATCTGGAAAAGGCGAAGAAACAGATTGTCCTCTGTATACTCGTAAGAGGAATGCAGCCAACACTTTGATTTAAGCCCAGTGAGACCATGTCAGACTGCTAACCTACAAAACCATATGAGACTAAACTTGTGGGTTTTTCTGAACTACTAATTGTGCAATAATTTGTTAGAGCAACAATAGAAAACTCACACAGAAATGCAAATTGAAAATACAATGGCATACTATTATACATCCACCAGAACTGCTAAAACCACGTTTTGGCAAGAATGTGGAACAACTAAAACGGTTTCATTGCTAGTTTGAGTATAAAAATGATGTATGTACTATTGAAAAGTTTAGCATTTTTCTCCTAAAGCTAAAATACACCCACCCAATGGCTTCGCAATTTCATTTCTGAGCATATATCAATGAAAAATGAGTAAATGTGTCCACAAAAAGACATGTACATGAATATTTTTAACAATTGCTTATAATAGCCAAAAGCAGAAAGCTCATCAACAGAAGAATGGATAAAAATTGAGGTATACCTATAGAATGGAACACCATACAGCAATTACAAAGAACGAACTACTGATATACACAATAGCATTTCTCTCTCTCCCCCTGCCCCGTATATATGTATGCGTGTGTGTTTGTGTATATAAAATCAAGGCGAAAACCTAAGATCAGACCTCTTTAAGCACCTTTATGCATTTTTATTCTTCACTAAAAAATGCAATAGTACATTGTCCTATGGAATTACAACTTAGGCAGCAATAAAATAAATGGCAACAACAGCCCAAAGGGCAAGAGACAATGCATGAAATTAAATCTTGTTAAGTTTCTTGCATGTTTCAGAAAAATGGTAAAAATGTTTATTTAAGGTAGATTGTAATGGGTCAGGGAACTATAGTACTATAGAAATCACCAAAAGAATGAAACGAGCATAGATTACTAAAAGGCTAATTTGAGGAGAAAAATAGAATGAAAATACTTGTTTAATCCAAAATAAATCAAGAAAAGTGAAATAAAGAAACCAGGAACAGACAAAGCCAAAACAAATTGCAGGGTGGAAGACATGAATTAATGCATTTTTATTCCACTGAATGTAAAGGAGCCAAACAAGTCTATGAATATTAAACATTTTTGAATGAGTAGAAACTGAAAGTAGATTAAAGTTAGGTATAAAAATATGGCACAGGAAAACTAGTCACAGCAAAAAAATCATCATCATTACGAAGTTGAAGATTGGGGCATTAAGATAGTGGTTTAGCAGGATAATGTTAAACAGTATTCTCATAGACAAAGAGTACAGAATTAAAACAGGAAGACAGAATTTTCCTTCAAAAAGATCATTCGAGTGGAAATCAAATTAAAGTTCTAGAACATGGTAATTTTATGGACAGTCATCCACTATAGTTCCATTTCTTAAAATAGTTTTGAATACCAGCTTTGACTTTCAGAATTGCTTTCATTAGCCTATCTTTTTTGCAATATTGCTTTTTCAAATTGTCTTATATAGGATATGAATAAAATATTAACCCCCATCTTATTCCATATGTCTCTCTTGAATTGATAGTAGATTTATTGTAAATAATTTTTTGATAATTATACTTTTGACACCATGAGGTAGTGCTACATCCTTTGGCAGTAAATTCGGGTCTACCCTGAAGAACTGGATTATTGGGGTTTTTTTCCCAAGTAATTTTATAGGGATTATAATTGTTTATAACATTGTGTAATTTGGGGTGTACATTATTGTTTATCAATTCCTGAATACACTTCATCATGCTTACCCCCAGTAGTCCAATTTTTATCCATCACCATACATATATGCCTCTTTATCCCTTTCTCCCACCCCCCTGACCTCCTTCACCTCTGGTAACCATTAATCTGTTCTCTTTATCCACGTGTTTGTTTATCTTCCACATATGAGTGAAATCATGCAGTATTTGTCTTTCTCTGTCTGGCTTATTTTGCTTAATATTGTGTCCTCAAGGTCCATCCATGTTGCTGCAAATGGAATGATTATGTCTTTTTCATGGGTGAGTAGTATTCTATTGTGTGTGTATATATATATATATATATATACCACATCTTCTTTATACATTCATTTATAGATGGGCAGTGGGTTGCTTCTACATCTTGGCTATTATGAATAATGCTGCAATGAACATAGGGGTGCATAACTCTCTTTGGATCATTAATTTCAAGTTCTTTGGATAAATACCCATTAGTGGAATAGCTGGGTCATATGATATTTCTATTTTTAATTTTTTGAGAAATCTTCATACTGTTTTCCGTAGTGGTTGCAAGAACTGGATTATTCTTAATGGCAATCAACCAATGTCAAGTGTTGAGACAGGAAATGGAAACATACAATTCAGGTCTTATATACGTGATGAAGGGAACCTATTTCTATGTCCAAGACTCTTTCTCTTGTTTCTAGATTTTGAGGAAGTGGTCAGGTTTTAAATATCTCGTAAGATCTTTACCGTACAAGGGAGGCTAGCATCCTATTGGAGCTAGGCAGGACTGCGTCCCATGGGAGCAATCAAGTTTAAGATTATAAAGTTTTATATTGAAGCTAATGATCTACTTATATACTGTGTTCGAGGTTCATTTTTTTTTTTTTTGGTAGTTAATCCCATTATTCTTTAGTAATAGCTATTTTTTTTCCAATTATTAATCTTGTGTCATTTATGTCCCTGTTAGTACTGGAGGAAAGCAATAGGGTGGCAGCAGAAATAAGCAGAGAAAGCCACCTAGGGGCTGGGCTTTGGAAATCTAGAGCTGCATCTACAAGCTTCCAAGGACCCTCGGGACATGCAAATTCTCTGTCGGTTACCAACCCTGAGGAGCAGGATTTGATTTCGTGGAGAAATATACTAGTTTCCTTTGCTGGATAGATAAAGGAGATCTTAATTAAAGAGTGAAAGTTGATGAATGATTCCACTTAGCCCAAATTGAAAATTATGTTTTTGAAGGAAATAAAATTCTTCCTCTGAGTCATCTTGAGTAAGACCTATAAAATTGTCATAGATAGAAAAAGGAGGAATCAAACACAAAATATGGAATACCTGAAAGCATTAAGATTTGGTTCCTGACGTTTTCATGAGATAGCAGGCACTGATGGAGAATGGTTGAAAGCAGGATACGTAGGGTGATTTAACTGTAATAGGACTGACATCTGTGCTGCGTGAAAGTTAGTGTTTGATGTTATAATATTGACTTAGAAAGAGTTGGAGCGGACAGCTTCTGCTGAAGAGACTTAAAATAATTTTATCTTAAAAAATTAAGCACCCTGTATGATCACACTCTCATGCCAAAAAACATCTGTATAGTCTATAAAATCTATAAAATTAATTCATCAACTAAACGTGTCTTTCTCTACTCCATTTTTTCGTAAATAAACACTCAGATTTAGTTTAATGAGAATGTTTTTGCTGACATGTACAAAAATATATCAACCACAAAATTTGTTAAGTATATTTTATGATTACATAGATGTGAGATTTTATTCAAAACGTAGTTTAAATTATAGGAAATCATTTCCTTTGAAAATGAATAACATGTGTCATTATAAGCTAAGGGGATGACTCCTAGAATAAGATCTAGAATTCCATACAACATCATAAGCCTTCATTTTAAAAGAAGGGACCTGAGATCCAAAGGAGTATATGATTTATGGAAGATCAGAAACTAAATAACCTAAAACCTACTTTTTCTGATTCCCAAACCTGTGCTTTTTATAAAATACTATACTCTGTTAATATGTCAAATCGTTCTTTATAGGTAATGTCAAAATGTATGCTAACTAGGTCCCTGGAGAATTCCGATCTGCTCCTCCTCATGGCCCTGGGAGTCTGACTATTTCTCCCGAATATTATACTTAGGCTGCCCTATAATATCTCTCAGCAACCCTTTCTACCCTCCCAAATGATTTCATCCCAGCTTGCTTAAGCTCATTCTTCCTTCCCAAAATCTAGACTTTAAAATGCAAATGTATTTGTCTTTAATCCCCTCTCCACATGACTTTCTCCTTGACATATCTGTTGGCATCTTGGTCTCTTCCTTCTCCCAGGGTTTTTCGACTCACAGCTCTAACTCCAGCATTATTGGTGGTCTTGGTTTAGGACTCCCAGGTTCAACCTAATAAGCCCCTATGGACTCCTGGTAAACCGCCAAATCTGTGGAATAAGAAGGTTAATGATACCAGCAAGTGACTGTTTAATGATTTAACATGGTGCCATGCTACCTCAAGAACATGAGAATTTCTTTTGATATCTTGTCTTTTCTACTTCACTGAAAGTTCCTTTGGGGCAGAGCCCTCATTTGTGTTTTTTGCTGTTGTATCCTCAGTTATTAGAACAGGGCCTGGCATAGAGTAAACATTCAATAAAATATTAGTTGATGTAAATCTTTGGATGTTATTATCTCTACTTTGCATGTACTAGCTATAGACAAGTTGAGTAGTTTGCTTGAGTTCTCAAAGCAGTCTTTGGGCTACAAGCCAAAGCCTTGCTTCCCAGGTCATTTATGGAGCAACTACTACATTCTTCTAGAGACTTCCTTCTAGCTCTAGAGACTTAGATTGCAGTGGAGAATAAGACAAAGTTCCTGTCCTGTGAAGCTTGCATATGCCATAGGCAGATAAATATGTATAAAATAAAATGCCACATGGTCATATGTTAAATCAGGGCAAGACAATAATAGAGTGAAGGGCGTGGCTTTATGAATAGGGTGGTCAGGAGGCAATGGGATATAGTACTGTATATTTGTCCCTAAACTGCCCAATTAGCAGTACCTATAACCCATGCCAACCAATTAATCATTTTTTATTGTTTCATAATCGAGTCTGAAAGTATGAAGATTCATTTTAAGGGCTCTATCCTACCTTAAGGCATATGCCAGAATAACTTGTTTCTGGTTGACCTCATTGACAAAAATCCAAATTCACAGAAATAAAAGTGAAAAGTGGTGATTAAGGAACTTACAAAAATATTACTCATGTTTTCAAATGATTGATTTATATAGCATTTTTCTATAAAATGAGTAGCAAGTTAATTCTAGATCTGCAAAAATTATATGCACGTAGGAACCGCTATATTGTGAAAGGAAAGCAGTTACCTTTCAGATGCCATGTAGTTTGCCCTACAAAAAATGACCTACTTACAGCATATTTTACAAAATTGTGAGCAATTATCATAAAATGACTAATCCTAAAGTTAAAAGACACCTCAAAAGTTCAACTAGCTATCCCTTTACTGTGAGAGTCTGAAAGACTTGGCAGCATCCTCAAGACAGACAGCTAATTAGTTGGGGATCATTGAAGGGAAAGGGACAGAGACCCCAAGTCTCTTCCCTTTTATTGTGGGGTCTTAGGACTTGGGTAGATCAGTGCCAGACGCATGAGCTGGCAGGAAATTTGACTTGGACATGTAATGAAAATTACCTCAAAAGGCTAAGGAAGATGCAGCCCAAAAGGCTGTTTTGTTTTGCTTTGTTGCACTGTTTTTGTGTTGTTTGGTTTTTGGTTGAAGGATTATAAGAAATTCTATTTCTTCCTCTGTTCAAGGACAGCATGTTCAGGTGGCGCCTGCTTTAGATTCACACCCTTTCTTCCTCCTTGCATTGTTCAAATTCAATTCAGCATCTTTTCATGCTTAAGCAGCCTACTTATCAAAATAGCTCAGTGCCACACTGAAAAAATGGTAATGTACGTTACCCACAGAGAAATAGTACCTTTATTGTTTTTAAGAATCAAACTGATCATTTAAAAATAGGATTCTAGTTTTTAGTAAGACAAAAAAAGTTAAAATTTAGGAGTTAAATGCAGTTAGACTATAATCTTGAGTGTTACAACTTTTCCATGGATATTTTATTGTTTTTATGTGGAGTTTTCCTAAACAAAAATAATTTATTTTGTAGCACAGTTTGTGAAACTAGAATATACAAATGCAAAAATATCTTTCACTTATATAAAAATCAGATATCATTTATGAAAATTTACAGAATCCTATAAATTGGCTGTTAAATGGATACAAAAAATATCCCCTAGTATTGTTTTGGTGGAATATTTGCACCCTATGTGGAACATTTCCTTTCTAGCTCCTTTTACTGAAAACTCAGAGATCCGTTTTCCTTCTCTAAATGGAGTCACTTGGCACTGCCCTGAGGTAGGCAGAGAAGGGGTCTCAGACGGAATGGCTGAGCAAGCAGCAGCTGCTCCCCTCCACTGGCTCCATCTCCGAGTGTCACATGTCAGGGTCTTGAACAAATAATGCACCATTGTCCACACTTACAAAACTGAGGGTCTGACCTTGGGAAGTAGCAGGGCATCAGAGCTTAAGGAATTGTTCTCACACACGCCAGCCCCTCTTCAGTGCCTCGGGGATGAGCTCCAGGGAGGGAAGAGGAGAGCTGGTCAAATAAACCCCTCCTGAGGGTCCAGTCTGGAGTTTCTGTTGTTACTTTCTTTGTTATTTAGTATAATAATAAAAATTGTTTAATATCATCGAAGATAGAATAAACATCTTTAATTGATTTGGCTTTCCCCCCCATAATATTTGTAGAGTAATTTAACAAGCACAGTCTTGAAGACTAATCCAAACTAGCTACTTCGCTCTTTATACTTTTCTATACAGCTCAGGGTTTCACAAGCAATCATCGCTGAGTGGATAGCTGGAGGACCGTAACGTCTATCCTTTTAAGGGCGGAATGTTAGCTGTTGATAATTTAGCAAACAGACCTTATCTCTTCGACCTAAAAGTATCTGTAACTGTATGACAGAAACTCCTGCTGACTGGCAGTATGGTTTTAGAAGCATGTGCTACAATTATTTCTTTTGTTTTCAGAAGCTCATGCAAAATTTGATATTCACAGCTGCTAGGCATCAATTTGGTTGAGAAACAATCTCACTACAAAAAAGCCAGTGAATGATTCCAGATTATTGCAGATCATGCATTGTAGTGCTGGAGAGGAGTCAAGTTTAAGCGCTACAAAAGTAGCCATGACCCAGGTGGGCTATAAGGTTTCAGGGAGCCATGCCAGACTCCTGTCTGCTGATATTGCTTGATAGCATCTAGGAATTCCTACTAGCGGAGTAAGCATAGTAGCTACAATTTTTTTTTTCTCCTCAGACTACACTGAAGCGGACAGCCAATAGAGGAATTAGAAGATTGAAACTAATACTTGTTTGCTTGCTGAGAAACTCAATCAAAATTTCTATTTACAATTAAATAAAATCGAGACTGCATTACAACATGAAACCTATATGTAAGCATGGTATTTACAAACTGATCTGGACTAAGTTAGGAAGTCAGGAGTGTAGACAGCCTGCATACTAAGCCAGAGCATCATGTAGAAGGCAATTCTTTATTATTATTTCAATAGCATCTCTTTAAATATCATTCTTTGAGTATTAGTTAAAATTTTAAGAGGAACAATTAGGTGAGAAAATCATCCCAGCCACATAAAAAGGTGGAAACTCATAATGACAAATAACAAAAAGGGGAAAAGAAGTATTTACTGTTTTCTTTTGTATTATGACAAGAACTCTTGTCAAGAGCTCTTCAAGCATTAGGTCGGTTTTAGGGATTGCTCTGTCCAACTATATGTGTTTGTTGTACAAAAGACTTGTTGCTGTAAAATAGATTAAACATGCTTAAAATAATCTGTATAATTTAAAACATCACATCTTTTCAAACTTTAAAATAAGCCTGAATTTAAACGAAACCATTACTGCAAAGATTTCTACAGGCACATTGTTTTGCTTTTGTTCAGTATGGGTCCTGTGCCCTGAGGAGAAGAGATCTGCTTCTTCATTTTCTGTCTTTCTATTGTTACTCAGAGTCCCGTACACTATCGGTACCATTTCCACATGTCTATGGACATTACTAACATATGTTTTCTGTGCTCTCACCCCTCCTTCATTCTAGACATATATGATGATAGCTGTATTTCCATATCAGCTTGTACCTGTGTACTTTCACCTCTGCCAAGCAAGCTTTCTGTTCTAGCAAAATGAGTGTTTTCTAATTCTCTATACAGCCTCTCTTCAGTTATCTACCTACTAGAAACAAGTATGGTAAGAATGTTTAGAATTAGAAATATTCAGAAACTTCAGTGAATCTAGACTCCCAAACTCTGTTGTGCTATGAGTGCCTTGCTTTGAAGGCAGAGTAATATTTCAAAAAAAAAAAAAAAAACAAGAAAGCACATGGCTGGATTGGAGGAAAAGGGAATCGGCAGACTAAGGGGCTGCATGTTGAAGCAAGTCAGATTCCTCATGGGAATTTTACATGATGCATGTAAAATGAGGAAGAGGAAAAGATGGTCTCCAAAGCCTTTTCCAAGTCTAAGATGTTGCATATCATTAATTCAACAAACATTCATATGTATACAGCATTATTATGAGTTACAGAATTCAAAGATGATCAAGATATGGTCTTGCCTTGACTAGGTTGTACATATAGATAATAGATGCAAACTTTGATGCTCACATGGATAATAGATATAGATATAGGTATAAGTATAAATGTATAGATTTATCTTGTTTTGCCTTTTCCCTACTAGTTTTCTGTTGAATATCCATTGTCTTTTTTCTATGTTAATAGAGACATGATTGTATTCAGGTTTGCAATGTGTCCTGTTAAATTTTCCTAATTTCCTGGCCTCCTTGTTCCTACATATGGCTATATGATGTAATTCTGACCAATAAAATCTAAGTTGAAGACTACTAGACAGATTTTCTTGAAAGCAAATTGTTTGTCATGCTAAAAAATGACAGATCCAGCTAGCAAACATCACCATTTGGAATCTACTTTCAATCTGGGCTATAGAGTCAATGTTTGGAGATAAAGTAGCCATCTTTCACCCAGGAGCAAGGACTTAAGCGGAGTCTATACCTCAGTGACACCGCTGGATGGCTGTCCAGCCCTGGGCTACCTACAGTTGGGATGACTTGAATGAAAATTAAACTTACATGTGCTTAAGACACTATAGTTTCTATTTTTGTTATTTGTGGCTTAATCAATCCTAATTGATATATTACCTTTATATTTCTCAAGTAGAAGTAGTTCTGTGTACAAACACCATATTAGATATCAATAGATTCTTTAGGAAACTTAAATTCTAAATATATACATACAAACTTTTATGCTTTCACTGAGTTAGTAGCTTTTCATCTCTCTAGAGTTTCTTTCTGTTTTCATTCTGTCAATTGCTCTTATACTATTTCTTATATTTTTCTTTCATTCAGTATTCATGGCGGAATTTCTAATTGTCTTACCAAAGAACTTCAATTAGAAAATTGCTGTTTTATTTATATGTTTGCCAAATACTATATCTGTGTTCTAGAGGAACAAGTGGCACCATAATTTGTTACGCTTTTGGTTATCTATCCTTTTTTTACAGTATTGATTTAGTACTATACCTCCCAAATACATTTGATTTGTTAGGCGTCTCAGTTTACACTTCATCTTAACCAAAGAATTATTCATATATTTTTTACTTTTATTTTCCTTGTACTTTATTTTCACACTTATAAGTCTTGACTTCTATTTTCCTATATTGCTGTTTCTGTCCTGTGTAACCTTCCCCTGTGTTCTGATTTCCCTTTGAAATTATCTCTAAGTGATTCTGCTCATCTGCACATATGACCACATTTTTCAATTTGACATTTTGGACGTTCTTATTATGTATATTGTGTTTTAAGACAATAGATGAGCAGAATGTATGTAAACATTCTCCACGGCTTATATACTAAGGAGATTGCTCTTGTACATTAAAGATCTTTGGTGAGTAGCACATAAGCTAAAAAGGATTGTTGTGGTTTTCTATCTTAGAAACATTCCTTAAAAAATGTTTATAAGAAAGGTAGGATGGTCTAAGGTGTATGTCTCTAGAAATTATGCCAAATATTGGGACACGCATCCTTCTTCTGAGAACTATGATAAAATTCACTGAAATTTATTAGTATGTCTCTAAAGTATAGCTACTGATACAGATCCAGTTTAGTATGAAGCAGCAATGCAGAGAATTACTAGAAATTGTTTTACCCTGTATACACATTTACTTTTTAACTTAACAAATTTTATTAACTCCTGCTATGTGTCAGGTGCTATGCAAAACTCTGCTGGTGAAAAGGTAAGCAGGGCAGATGAGGTCCCTGTGCTCATGACACTTAAGTTTAGGTGACACGCATAAGCTAAAATGCTGTGTTGGTCTAATCCATGGGTCAGCAAACTACAGCTCATGTGCCAGAATCTGACATGCTAACTAATTTTTGATAAACAAGTTTTATTGAAACACAGCCATGCTCATTAATTTACATACTGTCTCTGACTGTTTTTATGCTGCAATACCAGAGTTGACTATATGAGAAAGACTCTTTATGGTCCACAAAGCCAAAAATATTTACTTTCTGGCCCTCACAGAAAAACTTTGGTGATATCTTGCCTAATTGATCATATTAGGAATTAAATAACAATAACAGTAACTGTTTTAGTCAGTTATTTAAAATACGATCTGCATGTGTGAAAACAATGAGAACTGACAGATGCAATTAATGCAAAAGTCATACCAGTTTATACAAGCGCCTTTATTCCATGCAACCATTGCTGCATTCATTTGTTAATAACCCTCTCCCAAACATATATTGTCACTCCAAGGATCTATGATTTATCCTCACCCATTTTATGATCCTCCTCTTCAGGCAAAGACACGTACCATAATTAACATAATAACTTGTACTTATGATCATTACATTACGTATTCCGGGGAACTATCTAATACAGTTAGTATATGAGTAGAGCACCCTAGAAGAATTCATTCCTCATAAAAGTCAAAATGGTTGTGGGGTGTCTTACCTGTAAAGGTAAGAATATTTGAGGACCTATTCAAATATTTTTGGTTGAACAAATTTGCTGATATTTATAGGACCTTACAGATTCTGGTTATAAAATGTGATTGACAGGAAATAGCCCTTTTACAGAATAAATTCTAAATTCCCTCATATTCTCAGGAATTCTGTAGTCTAAAGCGCATTCTTTTTCCTTCTCTTAGTGATTAGATATTTAAATAGAACTGATAGAGCCTCTCAGGTGTTCCATCAACTCCCTATTCAATTTTAAAGTAGTGGGTTTAAAAAAAAGAAGACACAGGGAATAACCAATTTTTCCTCTTTTTTTTCAAAGGAATGCATGTTTCTACCAGTATTTAATCTTATTTCACATTGGATTTCCACACTTACGCAATTGATAGAAAACGTATACAGGATTAAAAAATAGTTACAGCTTCATTGTCATTAAATAACAGTTGAAAAATTCCTGCCCCAAAAATGATAGATTGTAGTTGATCCTCTGTTTTTTCAAAGAATAAACTATCTGGTGAAATACTTTTGAATTATATTTACTAACACAAAAAGAAATTAGCTTTTCACAAATATTTTTGAATCACTTAAACACCTATGGTTATTTTTTTTCATTATAGAGTGCTGCTATTAATTTTATTGTTCAAGGGCCTATATTCTACCTGTGCATAAGATGGTGTGTAGGAATGCTATATAATTACCCTGGGCTACAAAGGAATCATAAAAATTGACGTAGGGAGGCTGGAGAAAGAAAATAAGAGTAGCTAACATTGGCTGGTTTCTAGGCAAATTTCTGCATCCCTAATCTGTATTATTTCAGGAGTTGGGGAGGAAAAATTTTTCCTCTACACTTCTGGGTTCTTCTGGCTGGTCTAAGAATTAAATTGTTATGAAATGGGTTAACAAGAGAAAATCAGATTTAATTTCATATGTACAGGGGCTCCATAAGAAGCTGAGGCCCATCAACAGTCAGGAAGCTGAGATTTATAGGCCATTTTGAGCTAAAGAGAAGTGGGCAGGGCTCTGGGATTTCAAAGGGGAGGAAGACAATTCACAGGAAGATAGAAAATGCAAATGTTTGGTAAACATTTCTTATGTAAAACAAAATTATCTTGGTATTAGCCCTCTTCCTGGTGCACACTCCCTATCTAAATCCTTTTGGGTAATTAAGGGGCAGGTAAAAAGAAAACCTTCTGGAGTCATTTGTTTCTTAAAAATAATCAGCCTAAAATAATCCTCATGTCAGAAGACATATTTTGGGGTGGCAAATTTTGCTCCCTTACAAATGTGATGAAGACTGATTTTATCTATTCCAAATCTTCACCTTGACACTTTAAGAATGAGAATAAATTGAGTGAATTGGGATTCAGAAAGAGTAAATACCAATAATTTTGGTTAGGAAATGGCAGAGCTAATGCTGCAACTCATGTGATTCTAAAACCCATATTCTTCCCTCCTTAGTATGATGATTACTCTAAATTAATTTAAAATTTTTGAATGAACAGGTATCAGTATACACCTACTATATAAAAAATAAATTTGGGTCTATATAGTTGAGTAAGTATGTGGAGAATGTTTATGCAAAGGATGAGCGGCTACCTATAAGTATATTTGCAGGCAAATCTTCCTCTCTGAATGACATGGACAAAGGGAAGAATGAATGTTCAAGGCATTTGCCAATTACAAAGATCTACGGTTTCTCAAAAAATTAAATTCAAAAGTTGAAAGTCAATAATGCAAGAAGTGGAATATTGGAATTTTCATTAAAAGTGGGAACTCTCACTGTACAAATTCTACTGATAAAATTTTCACTGTACAAATTCTACTGATAAAATTTTCATAATAAAATATATATTCTCTTTACCAACATGTGTTAATTATGTAAAAATATTCTAGAAAACCTCTTAGTTTTTTGTGAGGAAGATGGGCCCTGAGCCAACATCTGTTGCCAATCTTCCTCTTTTTGCTAAGGAAGATTGTCCTTAAGCTAACATCTGTGCCAGTCTCCCTCTATTTTGTATATGAGGTGCTGCCACAGCGTGGCTTAATGAGCAGTGCATAGGTCTCTGGCTGGGATCTGAACCTGCGAACCCCAGACTGCCAAAGTGGAGTGTGCAAATTTAACCTCTATGCCACTGGACCAGCCCCTTAAATGATATTTTTAAGCTTTCTTTTCCCAGAATAGATGAAGATAAGAAGCATGACATGAATAACCCAGTGTCATGTAACTAATATTTGAAATTTGGGATTAGATCCTAGCATGTACTCTCACCAGACAGAGTGATCAATTAGTACAAATTTAGCCAATATACAGACATTATCAATTCCAATGTTAAGTTGTTACCATCTATAATTTATTTTTTAATTATATTCTATGATTTTTGGATTTAGAAAACATTTAGAAATCCATTTGTGAGGTCAGCTTTCTTATTCAGTGATTTTCAGTAAAGGATGATGTTATAAATACTAAAACAAAGTATAAGATAAATGGTGAGGTATGTAAAGCATTCTTTCTTTCACAAAATTATTCTAAATAAGTATTTCAAATCATATTATCTTGAAAAACACTTTTTTAAGTATTGTGAATAAAATTGTCTTAAGAAAATACTACCAGATTATAACAAATGATAGCTAAGAGAAAAATTGAAGATATTTTACAAAATAAAATGAGAAACAATTTTAAAGGTAGTATACCTGATAATATTTATAAAATCAAGGAGGGAGTTTATAAATGCAATTTGTCTTTGATACATGGTATACAATATAATGTTAAAAAGAAAAATAATATTAAAAAAAGAAAAATATTGTGATCTTCTCATGTATTAGACTTTTTAAAAGTCTACCACATCCTCAAATAATTAGATTGAACAAAATTTCCATTTTGAGGTTTTGAGAATATTCTTAACACAGACATTTTATCTACACAAAGTAGACACTGAATGAATGTTTATTAAATGCATAAGAATGTAAGAAGACAGAATGGGCAAACAAAGAAAACAAGGTGAGACTGTCAAGCAAAATTAATACAGGGGCAGAAATGCAATCGAGGGAAATATGTTTATCTTTGTCTAACTTTTACAACACTGCATATATCATCCGTTCCTTTGTCCTTTGAAGGTTGAGGAGTGAGCCATAAATAAATATAATATAACATAAAAATCTCTTTATGTCAACAACAAATGATGACTGGAGAGGCAATCTTCCATGGGGCCCTGCATGTTCTCTCTGAGCATTCCAAGAACGCAAAACCCTGACCACTCTCTACCTGAGCCATTTCTGAAGGTTGTGATTGTGTGAGCAACCTTGAGAGATGAGCGAGCATCTCTCCCTGGTCGGACAGCAGGCTTGTTCCTGCTTGCTATAAAAGCTGCAAATCCCCCAAGTTCAGTGTTTCTTTGCTGTAATGCAATCCACTGCATGTGCAAGCATCCGTGGCATTTAAAGGGCATGAGGAAACTGGCACAAATGTGAAGCTACTGCTTTTGCTGTGAGTAATAAGGTCCTTTGTCTCTGAGACAAGAGTTTCGTGTTTTCTGTCAGGATATATGAAACAGTAACAGCTTAATTTTATCACTTGAAGGTAGGATAAAAACAAAAACCCCTCACAGCTCTAGACATTATTACTAAAATTTGTGTGTGTGTGCATGTGTACATGTATCATTCTATGTGTATAATTTCATTTACACATACACACACATACATATATATATCCCATATCTACTGTTTTAAAAAGTAGCCCTTGTAACATTGTGTCAATGGTATACAATCACCACCCTTTTATTTAAATTCTCTGTCCTCTAATTTCCTCAACTATACATTGAGAATACCACTGATAGAGAACTCACAGAACTGTTAAAAGAATTAAATGGCATAACAAATGTAACATTCTTAGAACAACGTTTGTCACTAACTAACTTTAATCACTCTATTTTATCTTTGACTTCTATTAGTATCTTTTTGAATCCATAATTTTGCAAAGATATTTTGCTGAAAGTATGTTTATGATCCTTCTACAACTATTGAAGAACTTAGACTTTGGGGAAAATAAATGTTACATGAGGAGTAACATCTATATTTGTATGTAAATATAATGACGATTTTTAAAGGAAAATTCCACATTTTGCTTTAAGATTGCTTAAAAATCTTTTTTTTTTTTAAAGCAGGCTAACTGTGCAAAAGATAAGGCTCACATGTTTTCCTCTTATTTCTAAAATCGATCACTTTTGAGGTTATTCAGACATGGTATTTAAAGACTTTCATAGTTAGGAAATATATCTAAAAGACCACAGTGGCCTCTAGTGATGCAAAAACTAAAATAACAGGATGGAAATTTCTAAACCGTTCAAAGGAAAATAAATTTAAATGATTTGCTGAAATGTTTAGTCCAGTTGATGAAGGATTAATATAGTCTCTCACAGAAAGTGAAAATGACTCTGTTCCCACAGGTAAATTAATATACACACTTTTTAACTGAAACAGGAACTGACATCTTGACTGCTACAGTATGTAAGGGACTATAGATACATAGACATATCATACATAATCACATGAATACTAATTTATTTTTCCAATGCATTTGATTGACAATGATTTAGAACTTTCTTATAAATACTAACGTTGCACTAAGATTTGGAAACTCAAGTAAATGTCAATCTATGAATACTTGTCCTGGAGAGAAATCTTCACCTTTGCCTACCCTTCGAGTACAACTACAACTACAACTATCTGCTTTGAGATCTCTGCCTTGGGACCATCTTTACTCACTTTTCTCCTGTTGTTGCTACAGATAACCTCATAACTTGCAAGTCTCATCTCCATGTGTAGGGTGACCATGTAACAGAATTTGCTGGGACATTCCCAGTATATGCTTATTATCTTGGTGTAATTATAATTGGGGCCTCTTTTTAGGCTTTAATAACAAATGATATGGTCTTGCTACTCATACAGCTCTATAAATCACATATTTGGACTCGTTTCCCATACCTCCCCAAACTTCCAACCATCCCTTGATACCTTCTGGGCTAACCAAGGTCAATATCTGAAAATTCCCCTCAAATCTTCCTCTGAATATTCCTTTCCCCTTCTTGATCTAACTACAACTACACTCCCCTCTGAGTATATGTTTCCAGTCCTCTCAAGTAGTGGCCATTTTCAATCCTTACTACTCCACTGGTACGGTGCTGAAAGCATCCTTCTTGGTTCTCATTGTTGCTTCCAGACCCTTCTCTTTTATTATTTCCTGAGAACTCTCACCTAAGAATTTTAAGATATTAGATTAATACAACAAAGATATCCTTCATTGTTGCAAACAGCTACCAACTCCTGGTGCATTCTCCCTCCTTCCTTAAAGATTTAATATTTTGTTGCTTTTACATATCTACAGTCATAATTAGAGAAGTAAGCCCCCTAATGCTTGATCTCTCGGTTTCTGTCCTCTCTACAATAATGCTCTTATCCCCCAACTCAGCTGCATATTCTCTTAGTCTTAAACTAGCCCTTGTCATTTTTGGTAGCTACAACCTCTCCATAGCCACAGTGTCAAGCATCCTAAACTTCAACCGAAACTTCAGCTCATTTCCCACAGTCTTCTGACTCCAATAATTTGTTAACTCTGCTGGGTTTTGACACTGCCATCTCTCACTGTGTCTCATCCTTTTCATGTTCTCATGTGCCCCTTTACCCAGTTTAACTCTCATGTTCAAGCATTACAATCATTATCTCATATACACTCCAAGTTCAATATTGTGTTTACTCCATGCCTGTATCTATGATGTATGGGATAAAGGAACAAAAATTATAGACCCACACACACACACACACCCTGACCTGTCCCACTTCAAATTTAAGATCACTAACTCAGATTGCCCCCTAATAATATGGTAATCAAGTTTTCCTAATCCACTCACTCTTCTTATCTCCTAAACAACCTTTTCATACTTACTCCCTATTTCTCACTTTCATCTAATAATCCTGCTTCCTGTTCTGTAGAAACTAGCTGGAGTCTCAGGAGAGAACTGCTAGTATCATATCTCTCTCCCTACCACATTTAGCCACCTACTCTTCCCACCTCTCTTGTTGCTATATATAAAGTACAGATGTTCCAATTTACAGCAAAACTTCCTCATGTGTACTTTATGACATTAACTCTCATCATTCAAGGACATTTCTCCTCTGGTTCATGAAATTTTCCTTCTCTCTTGAATGCTGTGATTTCTCCTATCTTTAAGAGAAGAAAACAAAACAAGACAAAAACAAATCCTCTCGATTTCACTTGCCTCTCCAACTACCCCTTCAATCCTCTTATTCCTTTTAATAAAATTCTTTGAAACTGGTGTCTATGTTCACTCTTTCCAATTCCTCACCTCCCCTTCTTTATTGAAACACTTGAATCAGGCTTTCACCATTACTTTTCTCCTGAAACTGCTATTGTGAAAGTTATGAGTGACCTCCACATTGTCAATCCAGTTGACTCAGTTCTTAGTATCCACCTTACTTGATTTGTCAGCAGTATGTGACATAGTTGGTCACTCTTTTCTTCTTTGAAACAGCTTCTTCTCTTGGATCCTAGGACACAACCCACTTGCGAATTTCCTGTCATCTCACTGGCTGTGTTTATTCTCTTCTTCAATAAATAACATCTCCTTTGCTTGTTAGTGTTGAAATGGTTCATACCTTAGTCTTAGGCCTATTCTCTCTTCTATCTACACTTACTTGCTTGGCAAGCTCATTCTCTCTATATATGCCAATGACTCCCAACTCTATATATCCTGTGGGAACCTATCCTCTGAACTCCAGACCCATGTATCCAACAGCTCACTCAATATCTTCACTTGGATGGGCACCTCAAACATAGCATGTCAAAAAGTTAGCTACTGGTTCTTCTTACCTTCAAGATCTACTCCTCTTTCAGCCTTTCCCATTTTGTTTAAAGTCAACTCATCCTTCATGTTGCTCAGTCAAAACTTTAAAGTCAACTTTAACTCCTCTCTTTGTATTTCTCTCATTCAAAAAATATTTGTATTATGTGCCTATTAAGTGCTATGCATTCTTCTATGTGCTGGAGCTACAATAGTGAACAAGTGAGACCAAAAAGCCTGGTCTCACGGAGCATATAGTTTGAAATTTTAAATAGGATACTGCAGAAGCCTTCACCAAGAAGGTAACCACTGAGCAAAGACTTGAAAGAGGTGAACTATTGAGGCATGTGGATATTTATGGCGAGAAGACTCTAGTCAGAAGAAAGACTAAGTGCGAGCATTCTCGGTCAAGAGTGGGTCATGTGTGTTCTTGGAACAGCAAGGAGGCCAGTATAGCTAGAGCAGTGAGTGGAAATGAGGATAGTGACTTAGCTGAGAGCCAGACCATGTAGGGAGTTACAGATCATTGAGAAGACTTTAGTTTTTACAGAGTAAGATAGGAAACCATTGGAGGGTTTGAGCAGAAGAAAGACGTTTGACTTCTCTTAGAATTACACTGTATTCT
This sequence comes from Equus quagga, assembly GCF_021613505.1. Classification (NCBI taxonomy): domain Eukaryota; kingdom Metazoa; phylum Chordata; class Mammalia; order Perissodactyla; family Equidae; genus Equus; species Equus quagga. The sequence continues at coordinate 17,514,311 of NC_060269.1, forward strand.
TCTTGAGAAGAACCTTTGTGAAAGCAATGATGTAATTAGAAAGATAATTTGAAAGCTGCTACAACAATCTGAACTTTATATGCTTCACTTTGTTTAATTCTAATGACAACTCTCTGGAAAGGATATCATTTTTCAAGATTCTTGGTGAAGAAATACTCAAAATATTTAAAGAAGAACGAGTCACAAGCACTTATCAAATCTAAGAGTCACCAGTTTTAATCACCTAATAGAGCCATACCCATGCAAACAAGGTGAACACCAGCCCCGTTGGCTGAAAAGGCATATGTAGAATGTAGGGCCTCCTAGACAAAAGAGATTGGAGCTCTTATTCTGTAATATTTATTAAAATATTTTTCTTGTAAGGCCTTATTATATATAGTCAACCACAGTCCATTGCATAAAGTGGAACTTTCAAAACAATTTTGTAATCTCTAGAAATTTAAATGTCCTCTATATGCGAAAAAACTAAATCAATTCATAGCAGAGGAAGGGCATTTAGCAAATTACTAATTTTTAAAATTTATCAGTCACTTAATAGAATTGGAATTGTGTTAACTAGAATTAAATAACTATTTAACTTTTAGTTTCATTAACTTATGCTGTATGCTATTATGTATTATATATATAATCACGTATAGGATTAAATGTTTGAGAATTTTAATACACACTACACTATATTCTACAATTTTAATGATTTTAGGGAAGGAGGACTGATTCTCTACAGGCTACAATTCCTTGATCTAAATATCATTCCTATATTTAGTTAAAGAAACTGATCTTGATTGTTAGGAACAATAGATAAACACTTCTTGTACATTTTAATTGCTCTCTTTGAAATGTTAATTAGTTGAGTTAGTACATTTTGCACCTAAATGTTAATCACACGTTGGTGAATTGCTTGCCTCACCAGAGAATTTGAAGCAACACTGTCCATACTCTTGGTGGCAATCTATAAGTAGTCATATTGCTTTCAATCTAAGCATGTGAGATTAAAGTTTATGATACACTCAATAGGTCCTGCCTTATCTTTTAACTTGTCTAGTATATTACTGTGTTTAAAAATTATATGACATAGCTGTTTTCTGAGCAAACATATTCCTATACTTTTTCCCATGCTTATAACAAAATGCAAATAGAGATAATCTGAAAAACTACTTTTTCCCATTACATGATTTGTCACAGTTATTTTTCCAAGTCAATAAATATAAATCTAACCTAATATTCTAAGTAGAAGCATAAAATTTTCTATGGACATTCAGATTTTTCCTTTTTCTAAAAAAAATAATTTAATTATAGGCTCACACTAACTTATTTGCAATTCCAAAATTAAAATTGTTTCTAACTGATTTGTTAGCAAACCTGACCTGAAGCACTATGAAGCTATCTATAATCTTTATTTAACCCACTTAATTTGAATATTCATACATTTGCTACAGAAATATGAATGTGTTTGATTATGAAGTGCTGTGCCAGGCCCCTAGAGGTATTAGTAATATATGGAATATGCTTTGTATTATTGTTACAAAAATTCCCAAAGATCAGAAATCCTAAATGCATCTGGCCCCAAGGGTTTTAGTTAATAATTTGTAGATCTGTATAAAGAATGCTGCAATAAATATCCTTTTACCTATAAAATTAAAGACTGGACTTTCATTTTTATGAATTAGATTTCTTGGAGTGAAATTATTGTACTTGTTCAATTTGAAAATACTCTAAAGTGCTTTCAGAAATGTTATAATTTATACTTCTATCAAATATATGTTAACATGTTTCTATTTTTCGTGGTTTCACCAGCAACATTTTGCAAACCTTTAATATAATAACTACGTAGAACTACCTTAATTTCTGTACTGATATTTCCCACTGTGACCCTGCCATGCTGGGATCACCAGGCACAACATTTCATCAATAATCCTGACACCCAGCAGACAATTTACAAGAGGCAGCCCAGGATGTGTAAAGCCTAAAAGGTCACATCTTTTAATAGTTCTGTTACAAGGAGCTTTCTTCTAATAATTTCAAGCACCTACTTGTTACCTCATTTCATTTATTTTTATACCCCAGATTACCATCCTTTTTATGCTATTGTCTGTTAACCATAAAGTTTAATAACCCACTTTAGCCTGTTATCCTCTTCTTCCTTCCTACTTCTCTCCCTCTTTCATTTCAGTTTCATTTGGAGATGACTCTTCTCCGTGATGCACCTCAACTTTTGCTGACCTCTATTTGCTTGCTCATTATTCTCCCTACGTGAGCATTTCACCTACTTTGCTGTCGAGCTAATAACCCCACATTTATTTCTCTAGACAAACTATTTTCCCTGTTTCACACACTTGTTGCTACAGAATATGCAGTACAGTGTGTATGCTATACACTCTACTGGAATATCCCGGAGGAGTTTTGTACCCCGTCTTTCCCTCACCATCTGCCTTCTTAAAATGCTCGTTTTATATCTTATGTACTCCATGAGTCAGCAATGCCTGGCATGTAACAGACTCAAGAAATGATTCACAAATTCATCAACGAAAAACAATAGTGTATTAAATTTCTATAAAATAATTTCATATTCATTATCCAACATTAAAACACAATCACAATAATTCTTTAATAAGAGCAAGATAATTTCAAAAAAGTTAAGTGGCTTGAAAAAGTGTGGAAGACTCAAATGTGGTAGAAAAAGCAATAAAATCAAGTTTTCTGGTTGTAAATCTATATCTCTATGTATTTCATCATGTGGATTTTAACTAACTTATCATATTTTTATTCATATTTATAAAATATAAATTGATTTTTTTTCTTAGGAAGATTAGCCCCGAGCTAACGTCTGTGCCGACCCTCCTCTATTTTTTTTCATGTGGGATGCCTCCACAGCATGGCTGGTGAGTGGTGTAGACTAGACTGGGATCCTAACCCATGAACCCAGGGAAGCGGAGCGGGCAGAACTTTAATCTCTTGGCCACGAGCCTGGTCCTATAAATTGATTTTTTGTTGTACTTTAGCTTAAACACGTTGTAAAAAGTATAAAACCATGCTAGATCACAAAATACACTAGCTAATTGAGAGTGGACAATGAATGTGAAACACTTAGAATTATCATATGTAATATACAAAAGATAAATGTATGTACATGAGCAAGAATTCTGAATTCCATTTTTCTTGACTTTACAGGCATTTTCACTGAAAATCAAAAGCAATGGCAGAGAACTTTAAGCCAGAAGATGATGTCTTTGGTGTCAGTCTGCCCATGTGGTATCTAAGGATATTGTGGACATAAGTAGATGGATTTGATTTTTCAAAGAGAATACATTTTATTGTATGCAGCATGAGATTACAAAGAAAGATTGCTTTATTTTCATGACTGGTACCTATGAATCATAATAAGTTCTTTGAACTCTTTCAAAGAGGTCAAAATCAATCCAAGGATACAACCCTTTCTTATTTCACAACCTTCTTGAAAGCGTGTGACCAGCAGACATCATCGTGCCTGTTTCTACATGCAGGAGCACTGCAGCACATCCCATTAACTGGTACTCCTTCTTGCTTCGTCCCTATATCGGCTGAGTAGAACTTTCCCACGCTGATTTTCTTCAGATGACTCAGTAAATCTTTCAGCTCATCAGCAAAGCTCTCTCCAGCCCCTTGAGAATGCATGCCTGTGGTGCATACATGTCAGCATTTGATCAAGAAGCTGAATATGGCTCTGTGCCTGGTTTGTATTTTATAGCCACAAAAGTCACTGGGCAAAATGATCATTCTGCAGAATTTTTACCTGCCTGGAGCATCAGGCCACTTCTGAGATCACTAGGGTTCCAGAGAACTCTCTGGTCTTTTGCACTGACATCCTCTCTGCTTCTCCAGACCGTCATTTCTCAGCACATTTTTAGATATATTGCTCATTAACAACCTCTTAAAAAGTGAGGGGATTATAAAGACATATAATCTCCTCTGCAAATCTGACATAAACTTATTGGGAGATGAAACCTAACCTGACTAGACATGAGGTTATTCACAGTTTTTATTGATCCTATTTAGTGTGACTATGCATTCATGTCGCTGCAGAAATATTAATGTGTTTGATTATGGGGAGCCACCCAAGACATAATTGGAAATGCTATAATAATATACAGTATGTATATCATATTACCTTCCAAAAATTTTTTAAAAATCTGAGTTTCAAAGCACGTTTAGTCCTAAGGGTTTCAAGTAAAGAATTATGGATCTCTAAATATATACTGAGTTATATCTATGTACTAGCCTGGGAAGATTAGTGCGATATATTAGGTTTTAAAAAGTTTTTAAAAGACATGGATAGAATCCTATTAAAAACAAGTAAATATATGTGTTTGTGTGAATATTTGTGTGTGTTTACATATAAGTATAAACAGAGGGATGACTAGAAGTACATGTTATTCTATTATATATTTTATATTATTTTATACAAAGTAATGCCTTCATATGCAAGTACATAAAGTTTCCTTGAGTGGTTGGATTAAGAAGGGGAGGGTGCCTGGGGAGGAGGCAATTGTATAATATTCTTTTACTACAAACGTAATTATTTATAATTCTGCTACTATTAGCAAAAACATTTATTAAGCACTTACTATAAGGCAGACATTGTAATAAGCATTTGCATTTATTATTTAATATTCAATACAAATCTTTGAAATAGGTATTCACATTTAATTTAATACACTTATTACTCTCTGAATTTTTAAGAAGTGACCAAAAAGTATAGCATGTAAAGAATGACAGAAATGTCCATTTTGACTACATAAAATTATAAAATTGTTAATTATTTTAAGCTACATTGAAAAGAGTTTCAATTGTTTAAATGCAGTAAATTTTCCTTGTATATTTATTTTAAAATATCCATAAATAAGAGTAATAAATAGTATTATTTAAAAACTAGCTTGTAGGATGTAAAAGGGGTGAGGAGGAGAAGGGAATGGAAGCCTGAGACGTTGTATTTGTCCATTTTTTAGTATAAATACTCCCATCTCAGTTGATTTCAAGCTCTCTCCTCATGACACCACTGAACACGGGCTTGTGATCGGATACATAGAATTGCCCTTGGGAGCCCGGGCAGGCTGGCTCTAGTGCCCCTCAGAAAGACAACTCAATAACCCCAGAGATGATGAAGCAAAACTATAAATGCCAATGCTAAAATGTTTTAGATGTGTTTATTAAAAAGGAAAGAAAAATACAAGTAAAACAAAACAAAGCAAACAAGTACAAGCAAGATTATTCTAATTAAGTTCATTATATTTTTTAATATACGAATACAATTTTTAGACCAGAGGTCTTAAAAAACAGTAGCTATAATTATTAAACATAATTGCACCTACTGAAAAATCAGCATAATTAACTATGTTCCATAGTTTAAAGAAGTGGGTTCCTTTGAGGTAACACAACACGCTTTGGGCCACAAGATTCAGGGAGTGAGCACACAGAGACCATGTCATTTCAACAGCATTTTTCAAGTTCTCATTCCTTAGGCTATTGCTTATAAAATTCTGAAGAATGTCACCTAGTTTCTCCACAATGAATATTTGGAGGCTTCTTTTGGTAGCTTGAATGAGGTTAGGAAAGAAAAGAAACACTGACTGTCACATGGACTGCTTAAAGTAAAGGTAGAATTGCTTAGATCTTTAAAATGGTGGACATAGAGTCATGAATTTTGGAATTCAGGTAAACTTTTCAAGAGGATTGGTACATAACTGTTAATCAGATATGTGAAAAGTAGAATACCTTTACTCAGAAATTACTTATGAAATGGCAAAATTTGTACATACTCATTTCTTCTAAATAATAATTTAGATGTAGAAGTATTCATAAGGAATAACACCTGTGATGGTTAGTTTTATGTGGCAACTTGACTGGGCCATGAGGCATTCGGTCAAACATTATTCTGGGTATGTCTTTAAGGGTATTTCTGAATGAGAATAACATTTAAACGAGTAGACCGAATAAAGCAGAATGGTCTCCCTAGCGTGGGTAGACTTCATCAAATGAGTTGAAGATCTGAATAGAACAAGATGGCTAAGTAAGAGAGAATTCCTTCTGCCTGACTGTCTTAGAGCTGGGACATTGGTTTTTCCTTTGCACTCAAACTGAACCATCACCTCTCCTGGATCTGCTTGGACAGCAGATCTTTGGACTCATCAGTCTCCTGATCATGTAGGCCAATTTCTTATAATCTCTATCTCTCTATAGATAGATACATAGATAGATAGATAGATAGATAGATAGATAGATAGATATAGATATAGATATAGATATAGATATTGGTTCTGCTTCTCTGGAGGAACCTAGCTAATACAATATTTAATTTATTTTGTTTAAAGAAAATCAATGCAAAATATTAAAATAAAGATAAAATTCAAAGTCTTCACTATGACCTACAATGTCCTACATGATTCACCCTCTTCCCCTCTATCAGCTCTCTGACTTCATCTCCTCCTCTTGTTTGTTTCACTCCAGCCACATTGACTTCCTTCTTGTTCCTTGAACATGCCAAACACACTCCTGTTTCAGGACCTTTGTACTTCCACCAGGTATCCGCAGATCGGATATCTGATCTTCATTCAGATAGCCACATGAGAAACTCCCATATGTACATATGTATATATTATATTACATATAATATATAGATAGATAGATAGATTCTAGTGGAGGAGAAGGAGTAAACTATATGTATCTATCTAATAGCAGGAATTATTCTGTTTTCTTTATTGCTACCTGCCCAGTGCCTAGAATAGTGACTGATGCAAAGTAAGTTGTTCAACAAATATTGAATAAATGAATGACTCCTCCATGTGGCAGATATGTGCTATGTAGGAAACTATGTATGGAACTATATACAACAAATGATGGATGTCTCAACAATATAGAGATTAAAAGAACAATAATGAAGAGACTATTGATTGAAAAATAAATTAATATATTCTGATATATCAACAGGCTAAAGAGGAAAAAACACATGAGTATATCAATAGATGAAGAAAAAAGATTTGATAAAGTCCAATCCCCATTCATGATAACAGCTCTCAGAAAATTAAGAATAGAGGACTTCCTCAACTTGATAAAAAAACATCTACAAAACATCCTACAGCTAACATCATTGTTAACGGTTAGAAACTTGAAGTTTTTCTGCTTCAAACAAGGAACAAAGCAAGAATTTTCTTTGCCTTGATAAGAACAAGGTAAGAATTTTTCCCTCTCCCCACTGCTTTTCAATATTGTACTGGAAATCCAAGCTAATACAATAAGACAAAAAAGGAAACAAAAGTATACTCATTGGGAAGGAAGAAATAAAATTGTCTTTGTTCACAAGTAACATAATTGTCTAGGCAGAAAATCTAAAAGAATTGACAAAAAAATTCCTAGAACTAATAAGTGATTATAGCAAGATTGCAGGAAACAAGTTTAATACACAAAGGTCAATGGCTTTCCTATATAACGTCAATGAACAAGTGGGATTTGAAATTAAATACACATTACCATTTACATTAGCACCACAAAAATGAAATACTTTGATATAAAGCTTACAAAATATGTATAAGAACTCTATGAGGAAAGCTACAAAACTCTGATAAACTATATCAAAGAAGAACTAAATAAATGGAGGGATATTCCATATTCACAAATAGGAAGACTCAGTACTGATTCTGAAGTCTGTATGGAGAAGCAAAAGACCCAGAACAGCCAACTCAATACTGAGGGAGAAGAACAAACTTGAAGGACTGACGCTCCCAAGTTCGTAACTACTATAAAGCGATAATAATAAAGAGAGTACGGTATTGGCAAAAAAAAAAATAGAAAGTCAGATCAATGGAACAGAATAAAGAGCCCAGAAATACACCCACACAAGTATAATCAACTAATCTTTGAAAATGAAGCAAAGGCAATACAATGGAGCAAAGACAGTCTTTTAAAAAAACAGTGCTGGAAATACTGGACAGTCACATGCAGAAAAATGAATCTAGATACAGACCTTACACCCTTCACAAAAACTAACTCAAAATGGATCTGAAACCTAAATGAAAATGCTAAACTGTAAAACTCCTAGAAGATAACATAGGAGAAACCCAAAGGACGTCGGGTATGGTAATAACATTTTAGATACAACACCAAAAACATGATCAATGAAAGAAATAATTGGTAAGCTAAATTTCATTAAAATGAAAAACTTTCAAGTTTTCATTTTAAAAGACAACATTAAGAGAATGAGAAGACAAGCCACAGACTGGGAGGAAAATATTTGCAAAAGACACATCTGTTAAATGACTGTTATTAAAAATGTACAAAGAAATCAAACTCATCAACAAGAAAACAAACAATCCAATTTAAAAATGAGCCAAATACCTGAACAGATATCTCACCAAAGAAGCTATACAGATGGCAAGCAAGCATATGAAAAGATGCTCATCATCATATGTCATTAGTAAATTGCCAATTAGAATAACAATGAGATATCACTACACACTCATTAGAATGGCTAAAATCCAGAATACTGACAACACCAAATGCTGGTGAGGATATAGAGCAGGAGGAACTCTCAGTCATTGCTGTTGAGAATGCAAAATGGTATGTCCACTTTGGAAGACAGTTTGACAATTTCTTACAAAACTGAACATACTCTTACTATATGATCTAGCAATTCTGCTTCTTAGTGTTTACACAAATGAGTTGAAAACTTATATCCACACATAATCCTGCTTATAGATGTTTATGGAAGCTTTATTCATGATTGCCAAAACTTAAAAGCAACCAAGATGTCCTTCAGCAGGTGAGTGGATAACTAAACTGTGGCACATTCAGACAGTGGAATATTAGTTAGCACTAAAAAGAGATAAGCTATCAAGCCATGAAAAGACATTAGGAAACTTAAAAGCATGTTACTAAGTGAAAGAAGCCAATCTGAAAAGTCTACATCCTGTATGATTCCACCTATACGACATTCTGGAAAAGGCAAAACTATGGAGACAGTAGAAAGATCCATAGTTGCCAGGGGTTAGAAGGAAGGGAAGGATGCACAGAGGATTTTTAGGACAGTGAAGCTGTTCTGTATGATATTACGATATTGGATACAAGTCATTACACATTTGTCCAAATTCATGGAATGTAAAACATCAATAGTGAACTCTAATGTAGATTATGGACTTTGAGTGATTATGATTTATCAATGTAGATTCATGAATTACAAAATATACCACTGTTGTGATGTGGGATGTTGATAATGAGAGAGGTTGTGCTTGTGTAGGGGCAAAGGTGTATATGGGATCTCTCTGTACTTTCCTCTCAATTTTGCTGTGACCCTAAAACTGCTCTATAAAATAAAATTTTTTTATTAAAAAAAGAGAGGCTATTAAGGAGCTATCAACTAAAATATCATCATTCTAGTTTGAAATAGTGACCCTACTATGTAGATTGTTTTTTACTTATTCTTTTATTCTTATTTTCCTCATTTCCTACTCCGGGAAGTCAGAATTCTTTCTAAGCCTCTGGAGTAGTCTTTTAGTATATTGATAGTAGTCTTATAGGCAGAATCAGTCAACTCCCTCCATATTTTTTTTGACAAATTCATCTATGCTGTATATAGCCTAGTAATTTAAGCACAGTCAATATTTATTAAATAACTATTAATTGATTTTATAAGACACTAATACATACAATATGTTCACTAATTCCATTGCTTGATACTAAAGTATAAGTAAATGCCCAAATATGTTTTATACTGTGATAGTCTTAGCTTACAAAATACATTTTAGAATATTAGATTTAAAATTAAATCTTTATCAGTATAACACAGATCCAAAGATCTTCTTATTTCTTTAAAACAGCCTCAAAGGAGGACCTTTGTTTAAATTTTCTGTATCTCATTTCTAAAATTTGGTATCAGCAGCTCCAAGGTTGCACTACATGATTTTTAAAGAAACCCCTAGTTCTATAATGATATAATATTGTGATAATAGAACACTTCACATTCATTTCATTTTAACTAAGCAACTGAGAAATAAGGATTTACTTTACAGAGCACTGTCCCAAGTCTCAGGGTCCATGAACTGTAAGACCAGTTCTTCCATTTATTAGCTGTATGGTTTTGGGCCATCACTTACTTTTATCTGCCTCAGTCCCCCGTATGTTGGATTTGAATAGGTTATTTCTAGGGTTCCTCCCAATATTAATGCTCAATTATTCCAGTTTAAGAGAATTGGTATTTCTCGATACTAATCTGCAAACTATGTCAAAATACCATTAACCCAACATAAAAATGTGTATTTACTAAGTTTAAATATCCCAAAGTTTTTACAAAACCATTTTCTTGTATGGATTAAATAAAGATGTTTGCCTTCGTGTTTAAGAATATTTGAACCTTAAAAATCTGCAAATATTGTGGGTCTACAAAGAAAAAGAAATATATTTTTTCAGTGTAGTGAAATTTTTACAGAAAATTTCTATTTCTAATAAAAATATTGGTGTAACAGGTATAACTAAATGGCTATAAATTGTCTGCATTATCCATATATATTTCTTATTAAAAATATATAGTGAACTTCTTTCTTGGGCATAATGTTACTTGACAACATACTAAAAGAAAAGGAAATAAATGTGAATTCTTCTTGTAAAGAAGACACAATCTGGAAGGTTGATGGAGGTATTTTAAACAAAGATAATTAACAATATGTACAAGATCATAGAAGAGAAAATGAGTACTAAGTGCTGAATGAGTACTGTACATCTTATATAATTTTAGGCATTGAGAAAGAGACTTTTCACAGTTGTCTTGCCCTAGGTCCTTTAGAAGGTAGACCGCGGGGTTTAGATTAAGTGCTGAGCCTTTATTTGGGAGGTGTAAGCCCAGACAAGTGAGGATGATGGAAAAAAAGGAAATAAGACACAGAAAGCTGAAATGCAGTATAGCGTGATAAGAAGCTTTGCGGTACTGGCCCCTTCTACCAGACAATCTCTGAGACACAGCAGGTTGTTGGCAGGCATGTTCACATAGCACAGTGACATCAGTAAAAGAGCTGTGAAATGGAAATACTCCCCAGAGGGGTCCACAGGAGAGAGAAAGCAGGTGGAATTCATCTCCTATTGCCCACTGGTCAAGGTGCACCCCATGGGGAGCCAACTCCCTACATTTCTCACTCGCATTGTGTGGGTCCTGAAAGCCTGCTCAGTAACAGGATCCCAAGCTCCTAGGGGTATATTTCATGCACATCAGCAGGAAAGGGCAACTTGGCTTGGATGGTATGTCATCTGAGAGAAAGAAAAAGGAAGTCAGTAAGGAAATAGGTCTGAGAATACAACAGGTTTGAAAGGTCAGGAAAAACTTCTGGGCTTAAATGTAGGCTTTGGGGTGGGTAAAATTTGGATCATTAAGGAAGACAGAATGTTCTTCTCTTGGTAGAGTTTGGACAGTATTGAGTGTCAGGCTATAGTGTTTGCTGTTTACTCACTCCGGGGAGGTACTGCTAATTCCCAAGCAGGCTGGGAATGTGGTGACTGTGGGATATTCAGAGCATCCATTTGACAGTAGGTACAGGACCAGTGTGAGGAGTGAGAGCATGGCTGCAGTAGAACAATGAAATGGACGTGTTTTTTAAACTACCATTTATTAGCAGTGCTTAATGTGCTAGATACTAGGTTAAGCACTTTTATGCATTATCTCATTTAATTCTACACAATAAACATCTGAGGCAATTTTTATTATTCCCTCTTAAAGACGAGGAAAACGAGGCCCTGAAAAGTTAAGTAAATTGCCCAAGGAAACACAGCTAATAATATCCAACCCTGCATTCAAACCTAGACCAGTTACAAGGTTTATGTTTTAACTGCTGTATCACTGGTCGAAAAATTTTTTATTGTGCATAATTTTTAGTTTAATACAAACATGTATAGCATAAAGTTTAAATATGAAATTTCTATCGTATTATAATGGCACCAAAATCCCAAATGCTGGGATCAACATAATAAACCCTCAAAACTTTCATGTTCTAAAGTGAGATGATAGAGCATCTGCTCAGAACACTGTGAATCTGTTTCTATCAGCATCAGCCCGTTACCCGCACCCAGAGTACAGAAGAGAAGACCAAGAGTGAATTTGAAGTTGAATTCTAAAAAGCCCGCTGTGTGGTGCCTTCCCCAGGCCCTGGCCCACTCCACTGTGGAGAGAAGGGCAGTGTGCCATTCCATCCTAGGCTAAGCCAGAGGGAGAACCTGATGTGTGTGCTCTGGAATTTGAGTAAGAAAGAGACGGATCTAGAAAGTCTGAAATCAAGGGGTTGCTTCCAGCAAGTGTTTCAGGAGAGCTCTCTCTGGGAGTGAGCTGTACTTCTGCCGACAGAGAGCCAGAGGCATGTGCTCCATGAGTCATGTGGACAGCTGGGTGAAAGCAAGCAGGCTTGAATAAGATGCATTCAGAAGGTTTTCCTGACAGGAGGGAGGGCCCTCAGCCAAGAGAGCATGAAGGTTAAGTGCAATAATGGGGCAGGGAGCTGGAAGTGAGCAGCTGGAAAAAGCAGCACCGGCACAGAGAGCTTCAGCTGGAGGCCCACGGCACAGTCTCTAAGGAGGTCCCCTAAGAGGCAGCTATGGACATCTGTCCCCTCTGATTACAATTCTGCTGCTCAGGAAGACTTTTTCTGTCCCTCACTGCTGCTCCTCCCACTCTGCAAACCTGGAGATGATGTAGTCCAAATAGAATGGAATGAAGACAAAGGAAATTGTGAAGCGTGACCCTGTCAGCATACTGCCAATGTGCACATTTGAGGCAGGCCCAAGACGGGGCAACAAGAAATGTTTTAGACCGGTAGAGTCTGGAGATTTTATATTAGACTGGATTGGACTTGAAGATACCCAAACCTCTGCAACTCATCGAGGTTTTGTCCAAATGATTAGACAGACAGTAGACTGCAGATGGGGTCCATGGGGTGAGCAGGCATGTGAAGCACCAAGCTGCTTTCTGCTAGCACCTCAGAGACCGGTGCTTTCATTTACTAGCGAATATACTGATCACTTATATTGTTGCTTCTCTTATACTTTTGCAACTATACTAACATATAAAACACAAAAAATATACATCTTCAATAAGATTAAAGATAAGATCAAAATTAGTAGAAATTCTAACATTGTAATCCCACTTTGAGAGTTAATTCTTCGTAATAATTCCCATATAAGGCAATTAGTATATATTGACACATATAATATATTGTGATGATTCCTATATAAGACAATGAGTATATCGTATTGGTGTATTGGTGGGAAGAGGATGTGCAATGGGAGAGAAGGACATGGCTGTTCGATACATATGTAAGGAAGAATTGACGGTTAGGGAAAATCCCTTTGATGCATCAAAAGGCAAAATCTAGACTAGTAGTAGAGTACTATAATGTACTGCAATATATAGTCATTTGTGAGCTGAATATTTGAAGAAAATTTTTAAAGAGGAAAAGACAACTTTTTCAAAAACGTAATAGTGAATTTTTAGTAAAATATGTTAAGGGAAAGAAGGTAAATATTTTGTCCTCCAGAGAATTTTTTTCAGTTTTCAGCGATCATTAAATGCTGGAACCATGGAGAAAGTGCTACGGTCTTTATCAATGCAACTTAATTCATTTGTGCCACATAATCAGTTTTTAAATTTTCAATTATAGAAAATGTAATATTTACTATTACTTGGTATACTTGTTTCAACGATGGGAATTGCTGTATTGTGTTTTATTGTTTTGTAGATAACATATATTCATGTGTTCAATTAACTTCTACCCTATCTCCGCTTTTCAGTTCTCCCATTTTTCCCACTAAGTTCTCATCTCTAAACCATCAGCTTCATATTTGCTCAGACTACACACCCAGACACACGCAGCACCTACAGTGAGATTCTAGGACGTAACAGGGCCCCATAAATGTTTTGTGTGTCAATAGATGATGAAATGAAGGAAGGAAGGAGGAAATGAACAATGCGATTATATTTAACTTTCTTTGTAGTGAACTAACGGCCATTTTAATTTAATTTGAATTCCTAGAGTTTTGTATATGTCCTCAGGTTGGATAAGAAAAATTGCAGAAAACGTATACTTTTAGCCAGCAGTCTCTGTTCCTCAGTGGCCATTCTTTTTGTGGCTTTTCTTCCCATAACTTCTAGGCCCAACAACTATCTTATTTAACCACTTAGAGTGAATTCTGAGAAAATAGAAAATTCAAATCCCATATTCAAATATTCCTCTACATCTATCCATCTGCCCTGGAAGCACTGAGTAGAAGTTGAGAAAAGAGAGGATTCGCTACCGTGGCATTTTTTCAACCTCCTTTTATTTGTGTCAGCCCCACGATTCAATGTCTCTATGCTGTATTCGTCTTCGTTTTTAAACTCTCGCTATAGTGCTCTCATTCTTTGATGTTTCCAGAGGTAGGGCTCGCTACCTTACTCTTCTTTCCGCTGCTCGGCACGTGCGTGCGTGTCTGTGTGTTTGTGGGGCGGGGGGGAGTGGGGGTGGGGGGGG
>NC_060269.1:17528917-17535045 GCF_021613505.1 Equus quagga
GGGGGGGTCCTGGGGGCGGGAATGCACAAGAATAGAAGAGCGAAGGATACCTGGGAAGGAAAAGTGCTTATGTGCTGGGGTATAGTTTCCAAACACTGAACTAACTATTCCAAAAAATTCTGCAAATCAGATGCACTCTATTTTCCCAATTTTCAGATATAAGTGATAAGCTTATGGCCCTTCATTCCTTTCCTTCCTTTTGTTAGTGGTAACAGTTACAATGACGACAGCATGCGTTGTGTGGTTACTATGTGCGAGGCCTCTTCCAAGTGCTCCACGTGCGCATTTTATACAACAAACCTTTGAGGCAAATGTTTTTATTATTCTTGTTTTACAGATAAGCAAATTGAGGTAAGGAACATTAAGAAATTTGCCCAGGGTTACTCAAGAATGTAAATAGTAAAGCGAAAATAAGAACCTACCAGCTTTTGTGATATTTGATGCCAACATTCACGTTCTTAAACTCTTATAATACAGGTGATTTTTCCTTTTAGGCAGAACCTGTCTCTGCCTGGGCAAGGAAGTTCCGGCGAGAAAGGAAAGGCTCGTCTCCTTCCCCTGCGGCGACCTTTGGCCGGAGAGAAAGGCCCCCACGTGATATCAAACAGGACTCTCTTTAATACGTGAAATCCTATTTCTAGGGTTTTAGACTACAAAGATGAGTAAGATACAGTGCCTGTCCTGGGTTTAATTCTGTAAACTTTTGGTTTTTACAAATCAGCTAAAGAAAAAGATGGTGTTGCAAAGGATGGTTCAGAAACGGTTGTCCTTTTTTGGTTGAAGTCTGCCACTTTTGGTTAAAGTCTGCCACCATGTGGCCACTTTGAAAAACAACACTTTTCAAAGTGATTTTTCTTAAGCGCTTAGAGCGAGAAGATAAGACAGCATACAATATGAGCTCCCATCACTGTCGACCTAATGCAATCAATGTACAGAGTCTGTTTGTGGGAACATTATTACTATGCAAAGCGCTCCACATGAATTATGGATTTATTCCTCATACCAGCCTTTGAGGTAGACACTGACCTCTGTATGGTCTGTAGGCGCTGTTTCGTTCACCTCCCGCGTGGACAGGAATCCTCCGATTCTAGATTGGTGTCTAACGTCAACCAACTGTATCGCTTTAGCATCACCTGACTACTGCCTGGTAGAGCTGGATTTTAACCCGCTGCTGTCTGACGTTGAAACTGGATATATTAGGGCCTAAGCTTTTTTTCCCATTCCTTGAAGTTTCTAGCCATTTTTTAGCATGTTAATTACTTTTGTGAAATAACCAAAATACCTAAGCTTTGCTTTGTGCTAATCTGACAAAAATTAATAGTAGTACTAGTCTTAGTATAGTATTAACAGTGGGAGGACCAATATTATCTTATTAAGGGTTAATACATAAGGATTTCAAAGGTTTTTTTCATATTACATCACACAAAACACAACAAAACAAAAATAAAAATAATGCCTGCTATAAGCGTGGTATCAATAAATACATACAGTGTGCTGTTCCATGAGCTTCCTACTTATGTGAGATGAGCAACAATCACTATGTAAAGAAGAATTACTGATTTCATGTAACAGCAATATATTTTGATTAAGGATTATTACTAATTGTTAAGATTTATGTTTTGGACTGAAAAACAAATTTTATAAAGTGAGGTTTCCTATTTCTTATCCTCAAAATTATCCACTGCATGGACCACCGTGGTTCCTCTTTTTTCAAAGAATCACATGATCAAAAGAATCTAATTGTATATGTTTTACTTTTCATTGTAAAATTATTTCATTTTTTGTATAGTTTCAGGTAAAGGATCATTCAAGAAAAAGATAATTTGCTATTCTGAATGTTTTTCTTTCTTCTTCTTTATAATGTTACATCAGAAAAGAAGAGATAACGGCTAACCACCATCTTTTACTCCCTTCTAAAAATTATAGGTAGAAGAGAGTCCAAAACTTCTTAAATGAGAGTTTAGAGTCTTTTTGTTATCCCCTTTCCTTAAAAAAAAAAATTATTGGCAAGAACTGTGGACCAGAGCTCCAGGAAAAATCTGGGAAATTTGAAAACATTGTTTGCATAAGTCACCACAAAAAACCACCAAATTTCAGACTTACTGTTCTGATTTGATCTTTCTCCAATTTTTTTAACCCTAAAATATACCCCCAGAAAGTTAAAGTACGGTGCTATTAGTATTTGCTATATTCAGGATTTAAGTTAATTTGGCACTAGAGATAGCAACTACCCTCACTTTTTCTTATTTAAAAAACCCCGTGTCATTGCACCTCTGTTTATATTCCATATGTACTACAATCTTCTATAACTGTCTGGAGCTGTCATAGGAAAATGATCTTGAAAGTATTTACACTGCAGGTAAAGGAAGCTTTTGACAATGTAGGTGGGGAGGCTATAACTAGTGATGATATACCTCGTATTTATTCATTTGACATGTTTGTTAAATATTCACTGATAGGTCTTTTTCCTAATTACTGAGAATAGAACTTCAGTAAGTCAAGGTTCTCGCCCACATGAAGCTTATGCTGTAGTGGAGCAGACAGATAATCAACAAGTGACCAAATAAATATCCTAACTTCGGAGAGTGACAAGTGCCTTAAAGGACATGAAGCAAAACGCTCTAACAGTGAGTGACTGCTGGAAGGCAACGTTAATCACGGAAATTAGAGGAGGGGTTTCTGAGTAGGGAACATCTAGTCAGAGCCTTAAGTGATGAGAAAGAGTGAGCCGTGCAAACACCTGAGAGAAGAGCATTGAGCCAGAAAGATCTAGAAAGTTAAAAGGCCCAGAGGAAGGATCTAATTTGGGGGGGGGGGAGAAAGCGGGGTAACTGGATCAAAGAAGCGAGAAAGGCACAATTTGGCTTCATTCACATGCAATTTTTTTGTTTGCTTTTTTTATTTTACTGGTCACTTGGCCAATTGTTTTAAGAAATTTGATGTTGACAGACTGGACTATCACTTCTTAAGGATGATGTAGACAGGTATATTTCAAAGTATTGCTCCAACTTTTTCTCAAACTTTAAGCATCATATCAAAATGCAATTTTCATTCAGTAAACTCGAATATTCCAGTGAGGCGTCCAGGATTCTGTTCTTCTAACAAGGTGCCACTCAAAGCCAGCGCCTCTGCTCTGTAGAACTCCTTCCATAAGCAACACTATAGACATCTGCGGTTCTCAATCTTGTATGTACACTTGTTAAAAGTGAAGATTGTTTCTACTTTTGAGTTCTTGACTCTGTAAGGTGCAAAAACTCATATTTTAACAAGAATTTCAGGTAATTCTGATGAAGGTGGTCTCTATATAGTGTTGGGGAAAGCACAGAAGTGAATAACATAAACTTGAATTTTCCTTTTGTCTCTGACGTGCATCTTTAGAGACATTTGGCAGTTGATGCGAAGCTCTTTGGCCGTGCCTGTACCAGTGAACATTTATCAAGATAAAATGCACTGAATGTCCACTCAATAAGTACTGCTGCTTTGCTCTTGTCCTCAAGGCATTCACAATCTGAAGACAGGAAGCTCAAGAGGACCACGTAATTAATAGAGCGTGGATTTTAGAAGCAGATAAATCCATGAGCTGTTAAGTGTATGAAGCCTACTTAAACTCTCTGATTATTCTCTTAGTATTCTCATCAATAAAATGAGAGTATCAATATTACATAAGTCTTACGTAAGGGTTAAATGAGATGATCTAAGTAAAGTGATCAGTATAATGTCTAGCATAAAGTAAGCACATAAATAGTATTGGGCCGTTGGGTATGGGGCATCTGAAGATATCAAATAATTATTTTTAATTTTGTTAAGTATGGGAATAGCATACTAGATATGTAAAAATCACTAGCCTTTAAAAGTTGTGTGTTGAATTCTTGTTAATTAAATGACAAAATCTGGCATTTGTACTTAACAAATTTAAAAAACATTTTTGAAGAGATAGATAATACAAGATTAGCAAAATATTGATGATTTTTTGAAGCTGGGTAATAGGTAAATATTATGTCAATTTTTGTGTATTTTAAAAAAATTTCCATTAAAAATTAAGAAAGATATATTCTGCACACTAAAATTGAGCACAATCATTCTAGTACTCATTCACTTTTAAGGAGGGCAAGAGCAGAATTGAAATCTCTGTAAGATTGGCATTAATGTTCAAAAATGAACTGTTTAATATTAGCCTAAATTTACTAAGAATTTTATTAAAAATTTGATGATATATACGTGGTTTCCTATTTGTGCTTACAAACAGAACTCTTTGTCTTTGAGAGGAAGAATTAATTTATGAATTTACTTTTTAAAATACAGATCCTAGTCTGTCCACTGAAAGATCCTAAAGACAATAACACGCAGAAGCAATGAGCACACCTGTACACAGATATAGGTTTCTAAATACAATTTCACATTAAAGGGAACCATAGATCTGTGGAGAAATGGTTGATTTGGGCATCTCAGGAGGGAACGGTCAAGGGGAGCCCTGACATGTTGATGCACCAGAAACTAAGAAAGGACTAAAGGAAAACTGTCAAAAGGACAAAGAAACCAGTTTAATGGGGCTCCCACTGCCCAAATTTGGGACATTTTGAGAATAAAAAAGAATAGTAAGTGTCTTCAATTGTAAAACATTCTACTAATTAAATGTGTATGTTTATAACGATACTTGTAGACAGAGGGGGTTGGGGGAGAGGAGAGGAGAAGAGAAGAGAAGAGAAGAGAATTGAACAGAAGAGGAGAGAAATCTATTTTTCACTACCTAAAGGGACTATTAAAATACCTTAATGTAGAAATGCTTAATTAATGATTAAGGACCAGTACTCACTCTGCCTTTTGGAAAATGTATTTCATCTCAAGCTGGTAAGAAAAAGCTTTTCTTTCTAGAAGTATTCTCAATAATAAATGTGAAAGGAACAATAGATTTAGAAAAATCACTTTGAGCAACACCCAATGAAATAGTCTATTCAGGCAAGGCTCATCAATGGATGCTGAAATATTTCTAAAATATTACTTCAAAGATTACATGCTAATTCAAAAGGATGAATAACCTTTATAATGGAAGAAGCCGTGGTCACCACCTTACCTAAAAAATCAAATGTAGCATCATTAAAACTGAAAAAAACCTATTGTTATATGCCTCCTAGTGAGATGCAATATGATGAAACAACCTGGAAATAATAAAGCTTTAACCTATTTTCCAGTATAGATAAAATAAAGAGATAGAGAAATAAATAACAATAACAATGCAATGACAAACAAGTCAGAAAAATCCTGAAAGGCAAGTGGTCTAGTTTCTTAAAAAGTCAATGACTTCAGGGCCAGCTCCGTGGCCGAGTGGTTAAGTTCGCACACTCCGCTGCAGCGGCCCAGGGTTCGGATCCTGGCGCAGACATGGCACCGCTCGTCAGGCCACACTGAGGTGGCGTCTCACATCCCACAGCTAGAAGGATGTACAACTAAGATATACAACTGTGTACAGGGGGGGTTTGGGGAGATGAAGCAGGAAAAAAAAAAAGATTGGCAACAGTTGTTAGCTCAGGTGTCAATCTTTGGGGGGAAAAGAAAAAAAAAAGGAAGATTGGCAACAGTTGTTAGCCCAGGTGCCAATCTTTGGAAAAAAAAAAAAAAGTCAATGACTTGAGACTTCTGGTTTCCGATCCAGAATGTAAGGAGCTTGGAAGTCACCACTCCATCCTAAGAAGCAGCAAAAAGTTGAAAAAACTGAAAAATTAACAACTCTTCTTAGATTCATCAGAGAAGTGAGGTCACAGAGCAAATTACTGCCCTCAAAATTGGGGAGGTAGACAGGCAGGTAGATGCAGAGAACCACAACTTACCTGAGCAGAAACCTCCCTGGGAATCAGTGCCAGGATGGGAAAACCTAAACTATAATTGATGCATTGCTGGAGGCTCAGTGTGGACAAGAGTGGGAGTTAAAAACCCAGTCACAGGGCGGTCCCCACCCTTTTGTGAACCCACCCTTTTGTGAATTCTTCCTCCAGGGGCTTGACCAGGTTCTCACAGTGAATACTGGAGGAAAGTCTCTTTGTATTTCTGGCAGCGGGAATGGAAGGGTAACACCAGAGCATTCTATTCTTTCTTTCTTTCTTTCTTTCTTTCTTTCTTTCTTTCTTTCTTTC
>NC_060269.1:17835055-17941819 GCF_021613505.1 Equus quagga
AGTATATTAGTCAAATACTCCTCTCTTTAATGCTGTAATATTTTAATTTTTATATAATTCCATAAGTGAAGTTCAACAAAAGAAACTTTTCAATGACTGCATTTCGGTTCTGGCTATTATTATTTTTTGGCACTTCCTGATTACTACTAAATATAATTTTGTCACATAAAGGCAGGAGCATTAAAAATGATCCATTCTGGGTATTAAATACATTAGATAATCCAATGCTAAAGGGGGGATAAAAGGCAACTTCTAATATTTTTTGGAGATCCATTTTGAATCAATTGGAAAAAAAATTTTCAGCCAATATCAAGTAGGCAAAAGATATGTTTATCCAGTGAGAGCGCATTTCCTTTCTCTGATGAATTCGGGAAGAACCTGCAATTGCTTCAGTGAGTTGTGTAGATGGGATTCATACACAGACAAGGACTTTGGGCTGAATGGTCTTCCAACTCTGTTTCAACCCCCAAGGTAAAGCACTTCCTTTCTGAGACTTTCTCAAGTAAGAGAAAATAGAATTGTATGTCTAATATGAGAGGGGTACACCTCTTGTCAAGTAAATCTTACTCTTTTACTCTAGTTTCATTGATATAAAACTCCTAGATATATTTCTCAGAGGGACTATAATGACAACGTTATAGTCCTACATATACACAAGGGTGTCTAGAAAAGTAATATTGCAATTGCATTATAATCCAAAGTATTGGGGGGGGAAGCAAAATTTGGTTCATTGTATTGGACCAAATGTCAACGATTCCTGTAGCAGAGTATTTGCTCTAGCTGTAGTTGGCCTGTTGTATGTTGCTATTCATAATTCACAGAGGTTTCTACAAACACCAATTTAATTATGCTAATTTTTCACCTGCTGTCTCTGATTTTGGTTTTAGCATGTTTTAAAAAAACATTTATATTATTAAGAGTATAATGTGAGGTCTGAAATTGAGGCCCAGTATTATGTGCTGCCTTGACATGTGGTGAAATTGGGAGAGCATCCATCACTTGACTTAACCACAACTCTCTTCCTCCCTCTACTCCCTCGGATAAGGTCCCCTAGCCAATCAACCCTCCTTATCAGGAGACCAGGCCCGATTCTTGCTTATCCTTGAGTAGCAGATTCAGTTCCCTGCCAGCCCATGGAATTATACTCAAACAAGCTGATCACATCCTCCCGCAGGAGTCAGGGGGGCACTCCACTCTCTTGAGACTATAGAACTTGGCTTCCACAGTCCTTGGTTGGTCACTCTGTCCTTGAGTGTAGCCCTCCACCATGGTGTCGCCCTGTGTGGAGTGCAGTGTCCTCCTCCCCTGGGCTATGAATGGATGAGACTAATAACCTGCTGTCTATCTCATCTGTCCAGTGGTAGGTGTTCGAGCCATCCCCACAACCCTGGAGTGGGAATCCCCCCTCACCAACCAAGTGAACAGAAGGGAATTAAACAAACTATGATAGCATTTATAAATACACACGTCTCTGTTTTATTGGATGGTTGGGTCATAGACATTTTAGTCTATAATGGACTATTCTTTATTTTTTTTTAAAGAATTGAATCTTATAAAATTCTCCAAAATATGCCAGTTATCTTCTTACGTTTTGCAAAAAGTACTCTTTTATTGTGGAAGTAGTACATATTTTCACCTCAAAAACAGAAAAATGAAAGAAAATATACAGTCTTCATGGTTAACAAAAATAAGAAAATAATGTGTCTTTGTGCATGTATATGTGTGTGTCTGTATCTATCCATTTTCTCCCTGGTTTTACTTTATTAATTTTCCTGTATTAATTAGATATTATTGATTTATGTTTCCTTACATACATTATCCCTTTATAGTGTTATTCTGCCCCATTAATACATTATTCTCATTACACTATTTGGCATAGTTTTATATATAATTCACAACGTATCTTTCCTAATTATTGAATTTTCTTAAACTCTATCTTTTAAATAGTAAATGCATTGTTAATAATATGCCTAGATATATGTATATATGTATAAGTGTGTGTGTGTGTGTGCGTGTGCATGTGTGTGTATATATTTAAACTGGTTCTAATTTTTAAAAAACTGTAGGCTTTTTTGGGAGGGCCAATAATTCTCAATTCTTATTTTTCTACATTAGCAATAAATTTCACATAAAAAGACAACCTTCTGTAAACTTTGTGAGTCAATCTGCGTTCTAGCCGGAGTGTTACTCATTTTATTATGTGTGATATGATCAGAGGCAAAATAACTTGTGGCACCTCAGTCATGTACAATAACCGTTTCACATCAAAGAGCAAATAACCAATCTGACTTTTACTATTACACGGTTCATAAGAAATGTGGTTACCAGACCTGAAGCAGCAAGCAAGCATGAAATGCAATATTGTTTAACACTAGATATAAAAATTATTTGAGGGAAAAAAAAGAAAAAATCTTAAAAGGAAAGGGGATGGAATATTTGTAGAAAAGAAGCTGTAGAGAAGCAGAATCTCTGAGGAATTACATGGCTGCAGCCTAGGTCCTGGTGATTGCCTGAGATTGCGGTACATGGAAATGAGCAAACAGTAATTAATAAGCTAAATTGCTGGTCATCCAGTTTTCTTCAAAACAGTGTGGGGAAGCTTTGATGCGAGAGAATTTCTTTCATTAGGAGGGAGTTTGAGACTCTACAAACACTGTATTTTTGAGCAAATTTCTCCAAGGGCCATAAATATCTTGTGGCTTGAAAGCTAAAGTGGTTTGAAATTGTAAGAAATCTTTGAGTAGAGTAAGATTTTATATTATTTAACCCCCCCGAAGGAACACACAAGACAGAGAATTAGAATCAGGGCATCGTTTAACCAAGAGAGCCTCTGAAACTTTGCAAATCAACGAGCGAAATAAAGTGGGCAAAAGCTTTTCTTCTTTTCTCTAATGGTTTTAAAGTTCATGAACACAATTAAGTTATTCTTTTCTAGGAAGGTTGGGTGAAAAGGTAGAAAGAAATCTGTGAAGTGAAAAGAAACGTGTTCAAATATTTGCTGCATGAGTTGTTTTAAAAAAAAAATGGCAGTTCAACAATTGCAAATGACGTTAAGAGTTGTTTCCAAGGTGAAAACTGCCAATTCTGAAGTAAATTATTTTTGATGACTATAATCATTTCATGGCTGATAAATGGGCTAGATGAGTATGTATAAGTATGAAGCTACTTTCCAAACTGCAATTTTTTCAATAAATAGTCACAGACGTTGACTTGTATAAGAGTTAAGCTTAAACTTGCATTGTTTTCCTTTAGATTGCATCATGCATTTAGTTCAATGGATGTTTATTGCACAACTTATCTCAAGATGCAGTTATGTTTATCTGATAGAGCGTGGAGTTTAATAATTATAATAAAAATCAGAAAAATAATTACAATCAAAAGCTCAAATGTTACTTGTCCTTAGGAAATACAAATTAATTTAAGTGGGATTACGAAGAAGGGAAATAGTAGGTGTATAACAGAAGTTTTCAAAACTCTAGGAAGGGTGGTTGGTGCATTCGGGCAGCAATTTGAGAATTAGCTACCACAGACACAGTGTTGTTCTGAGTGGGGTGGGGGTGACCGATGATCCTGAGGGAGGGGCGGTCAGGCTTGTGAGCATTGGGTCGTTTGACAGGAGGATGGGCTTCTTGTTGAGCTGGCAAAAAGTAAGTGCTGAAGAAGTTAGTATAATGGAAGATGATGAGTGCCAGGCTGAATATTGTATTCATCTTTCGGGCAATAGAAACCACCGAAAGCTTGAGCTGAGGGATCATGTGAAGTGCTGAGACTCTTGAGGAGATTATTTTTTTGACCAAAATTTTCCTGACTAGGGGGTCTCCTTCTCACCTAGAATTGTATGTGTTTGTCTGGAATTACGTGTGTGTGCACAGTGGTTTGAGGTTGATACATAAGACTTTTCTAAACTAGATTCTCCCACTGGGGACTTCTGATGGGAATCTCACACTGAGAGCCTGATCTTAGGAAATTCTGTTCTGCAAAGATATTCCTTTTGTTATTTTAAGATGCCTAGATCATTCTTCAACCTTCTTTTAGTGATGCAGAATATACAGTGGACTTCGCTTGATTTTTATTGTTATTACTAACATTATTATTAATAAATAATTAATTTATTACTCTGTCATCTACTTTACTATCAGATAGAATATATTTAATTTAAGTTTCTGTTGTGTCTATATATGCATATGTTATCTTTTCATATTTTACTTCAATTTCAGATTGAAACAACATTAGGGATTATCTTTGCCCCAAACCATGGAAAATGGGTGAAGAATTTTCTTCTAGTTTGTTCCATCAAGGCTCTTTATTCTCTCTGGAGTGATCAATCACCAGAAAGTCTCTCTGTCCCTAACAACAGTCTTTTCTGGATGATTTTATGTTTCCCACTTGAAAGAATTGCTTTGACAACTCAGAATTTGAAAGCAAAATCATCCTTTTTTCTCTTTTTCTCACTCAATGGAGCAGGAAGTTAATAGTTAAAGAAGGCTCAGTAGTAACTGGGGAATGTTGACCCATCTAGATGAGCGATGTTTAGTAGAAACAGAATATGAACTTCAGATGAAATTTTAAATTTTTGAGTAGCTATATTCAAAAAAGAAATAGGTGAAATTAATAACATTTTTTGTTTAACCCAATCTACTTAAATATTTTCATTTGCTATGCAATTGATAAAATTACTAATGGAGGAATTTACATTCTTTTGTTCACGCCGTCTTTGTAATCAGGTCTGTATTTTAAACTTGCTTCACATCCTAATTCAGGTTAATGCTCAACAGCCACACGCGGCTCGTGACTACTGTACTGGACAGGAACTCTAGGTCACGGTTCCCATTTCCTGACAGAAGAAAAACTCACATAGTGGTTGACATATCAGTGCATTTTCAGTCTATAAGTGAGAAAATTGTTGAATTAATAATTCTGACTTTAAATCTGCGTGGTTGGAAAGTTATCCTGAAGGAAAATTCTATGCTATAACCCTTCTACAGCTTCAATTACGTTAAAAATCCAACCAATTGTGACCTATTTGAAAAAAACTCTAGAGGGAGAAATCATTAAGCTATTAAATCCCCCTTTACTTTGGTCTCTTTGTAGAGAAAGAATAGTCCGAATTATTCACCTACCATCAAGGGGAGCTGTTCGAAGCTTTTGCTTCACAGCTTTAGCCAAAGAGAAGCAGGCTGTGCTAGGGAGAGTTCACGGAAGGAGAGTGGAGACATTCATACCCTAAGCCCATCTACAACTTTTCTCAATTGGATCTCACACAGAATTGGGTTCTTTCTAGTCTCTTCTTCATCACACACTCCTATCATTGGTCCACGCATAGACTACTTTCCTTTATTTAGTTAACTAATTAGTTATTTTTAATAATATAAAAACAATCCATGAAACCATCTCCAAACATAAAATCTAGAGTCTTGACAATGACCTATGTGTATCCGTATAGTTCCACCTCTCACCTTGCCAAAGTAAGCATCCTATCCCCACTCAAGTTAAGCATGATTTTGAATCCCATGTTCATAATTTCCTCACTTTCCAATTTTTTAATCCAAAAAATAAAAATTTCTGAAAATACATCTTTTTGTTGTTTCAAGTTTGTAACACAGTATACTGTGTGCAACAGTTTTGGAATAATTTTTTATTATGTTGCTAAGATGTGTTCATACTGTACAGCACTATAATTCATTTGTTTCAAATGTTATATATTTTATTGTGTAACACTTTAGTTTTATTTATCCACTCTCCCACTGATACACACTTGTTTGTTGCCACGTTTGTGCTATTGTGAATAGTGCTGCTACAAACATTCTTGTATATATCCTCTACGCATATACCCCTTATTCTTTTCCACTTACTAACGTGACACACTTGAATTATTCTCTACCACATGTCAAATACTTTTCCCTGCTATGTTTTTCTCTTTTAGCAAAAAAATGATTCACAATGTCCTCTTGATATCTAGGGTCTGCTTAAAATTTCAGGGCTCCTCAAAAATATAAAAATTTTTTTGGCAACACTCATGGGAGTTGGTCATGGCAGCTTCTCCCAGAGTGGTGTGGGGTCTCCACAGCAGTTGCTGGGTGCCAGA
Organism: Equus quagga; assembly: GCF_021613505.1. NCBI lineage: Eukaryota > Metazoa > Chordata > Mammalia > Perissodactyla > Equidae > Equus > Equus quagga. The sequence goes on from NC_060269.1 coordinate 17,841,141, forward strand.
GGCACTTCCAAGGCAGCAGAGAATGCTAAAGGAATTGTAGGTTTGTTCTCAGAAAGTGATATCAGCAACATGGCAGAGTAAACTTTTCTTTTTATCTCTCCCCCTTTGAACTACAACTAAATGGATATTCGTTGATCAATGGAGGATATCCACACAGCACAATAGGACTTCTCAGAGACCCGTGCAGCTATACATCTGAAGGTGGATAGACTACCTCTAGGGAGGTGGTGGAGATAGGTGAGCATTCTCCAGCCCTCCGGTAGCCCTGTGCATGCATGTGACTGCTCTCCTGGCTGGAGGGCCCATAGCACTGCTGTGGCCCTGAGGGTGGGAGAGCACCTCGGAATGACTGCAGGAACAGGTAATGGCAGCCCTGAGCCCCTTCATGACCACTTCCCCATCCAGTGGGAGAGCCCGCATTGCCACTGCAGTCCCAGAGAGTGACCCAGGCTTGGAATCAGTGGGGAGGCCCCATCCACCAAGCACAATGGCCAGTGTAACCTAGGGAGAGGTGGTGGCAGATCTGCACACCCAGGCAAATGACTTCCAGCTGCTGAGAAAGCCAATAGTACTGCTGCAGCCCCAAAGGTGGAAGCATGCCTCAGTAGGTCTGTGGGAACAGGTGGCAGCAGCCCTGAGACCCCATGTGATCACTTTCCCATTTGGTGAGACCCCATGTGATCACTTTCCCATTTGGTGGGAGAGCCCACAGTGCCACCACACACCCAAAGAGTGACCCAGGCTCAGACAGGCACATCTGCCAGGGATTTCAGCTGGTTCAGAATACACAGCTCCTACCCCTGGCCATCAGGAGGATAGGTGGAATCTGTGACCAGATACTATCACTATGCAAAGGCACAAATCCACTCCATCAAATAGCGTGAAGAGGTATATTAATATGCCAGACCAGAAGGAAAATGACAAACACCCAGAAATCAATCATGAAAACACAAAAATTTACAATTTAAATGACAGAGAATTCAAAATAGCTATCATAAAAAAACTAAACGAATTAAAAGAAAACTCAGAAAGACAGTTCAATGAAATCAGGAATAAAATTAATGAATGGAAGGAATTCTTCACAAAAGAGATTGAAACTGTAAAAAAAACCAATTAAAAATGTTGGTGATGAAAAACAGAATGAATGAGATAAAAAGAAACCTGGAGTCCTTAAATAGCAGAGCTGACATTCTGGAGGACAGAATTAGCAATTTAGAGAACACAACTATAAAAATGCTTCAGATGGAGGAGGAGAGGGAACTAAGACTAAAAAGAAATGAAGAAATTCTCTGACAAAGAAAAAATATTAAGGGCACCAAGGCAGAACAAAATAACCTACAAAGGAACTGCTATCAGGCTTTCAGTGGATTTCTCAGCAGAAACCTTACAGGCCAGGAGAGAATGGAATTATATATTCAAAATACTGTAAGACAAAAACCTTCAGCCAAGTATACATTTTCCAGTGAAAATATACTTCAGATATAATGGAGAAATAAAAACTCTCTGAGATAAAGAAAAGCTGAGGGAGTTCCTCACCCCAAGATCCCAACTATAAGAAATGATCAAGAAGGCCCTCATACATGAAAAAAAAAAAAAAGAAAGAGTTTACAAAGCTTTGAGCAAAGAGATAAACAGGCAGAGAAAATCAGAAAATTGCAACTCTCTATCAGAACTTAATTATAACTTTAAAGATAAAGGGAAGGAAAACATCAAGAATAAACATAATCATTTCATTGTAAACAAACTCACAATACAAAGTGGAATAACTTGTGACAACAATAACTAAGATGGAGAAGAGAAAATAGATGGAAGGAAATAAGAGGCAATCAGAAAATAGACTATCTCCTCTACAAGATCTGTTGTACGAACCTCAAGGTAACCACTAAACAAAAAATCAGAAGAGTCTCAAATGATAAATAAAGAGAAAACTATCAGAGAGCATAGAGAGCCACCAACTGAAAAGGCAGTCCAAAATACATGGGGAAAGAAACAAGGGAAATACAGAACAAGTGGAAAACAAGTGGAAAACAAAATGGCAATATTAAGCCCTTATATATCAATAATCACTCTAAATGTAAATGGATTGAATTCTCCAATCAAAAGACACAGAGTGACTGGATGGATTAAAAAACAAGACCCCACAATATGCTGCCTCCAGGAAGTACATCTCAGCTCTAAAGATAAATACAGGCTTAGAGTGAAGGGATGGAGGATGATACTCCAAGCTAATGGCAAACAAAAGAATGCAGGTGTTGCTATACTTATACCAGACAAAACAGACTTCAAGATAAAAAATGCAATGAGAGACAAAGAGAGTCAGTATATAATGATAAAAGGGACACTACATCAAGAGGACATAACACTTATAAATACATATGCATCTAACACAGAAACACCAAAGGACGTAAAGCAACTATTAACTGACCTAAAAGGAGATGTTAACAGCAACACAATAACAGTAAGGGACCTTAACACCCCACTTAAATCAATGGATAGATCATAATCCAGACAGAAAGTCAACAAGGAAATAGTCGAACTAAATGAAAAATTAGACCAGACGGATTTGGTTGATACATATAGAACACTCCATCCAAAAACAGCAGAATAAACACTATTCTCAAGTGCACATGGAACATTCTCAAAGATAGACCATAGGTTGGAAACAAGGCAAGCCTCAATAAATTTAAGAAGATTGAAATCTTATCAAGCATCTTTTCTGCCCATAATACTATGAAACTAAAAAACAACAATAAGAAAAATGCTGGGAAAATCATAAATATGTAGAGACTAAACAACATGATACTGAACAACCAATGGGTAGATGAAGAAATTAAAGGAGAAATCAAAAAATGTCTAGAGACAAATAAAAATGAAAATACAGCATACCAGCTCATACGAATGCAGCAAAAGCAATCTTTGGAGGGAAATACATAGCAATACAGGCCCACCTGAACAAATAAGAAAAATCTCAAATAAGTAAACTTAAACTACAACTAACAGAACTAGACAAAGAAGAACAAACAAAGCCCAAAGTCAGCAGAAGGAGGGAAATAATAAAAATTAGAGCAGAAATAAATGAAATTGAAGCAAAAAAGACAGTAGAAAAGATCAATGAAGCTAAGAGCTGGTTCTTTGAGAAGATAAACAAAATTGACAAACCCTTAGCCAGACTCATCAAGAAAAAAAGAGAGAAGCCTCAAATAAATAAAATTAAAAATGAAAGAAGAGAAATTACAATGGATACCACAGAAATCTGAAGGATTATAAGAGAATACTATAAAAAACTATATGCCAACAAATTGGACAATCTAGAAAAAGTGCATAAATTCTTAGACTCATACAACCTCCAAAAGCTGAATCAATAAGAAATGGAGACTCTGAACACACCAATCACAAGCAAAGAGATTGAAATAGTATTCAAAAACCTCCCAAAAAATAAAAGTCCAGGATCAGATGATTTCTCTGGAGGATTCTACCAAATATTCAAAGAAGATTTAATACCTATCCTCTCAAACTATTCCAAAAAATTAAAGAAGATGGAACACTTCCTTACACATTTTACAAGGCCATCATCACCTTGATCCCAAAGCCATACAAGGGCAAGACAAGGAAGGCAAATTACAGGCCAATATCACTGATGAACATTGATGCAAAAATCCTCAACAAAATATTGGCTAACAAAATACAGCAATACGTTTAAAAGATCATACACCATGATCAAGTGGGATTTATACCAGTGATGCAGGGATCATTCAACATCTATAAATCAATCAATGTGATACGCCACATTAACAAATTGAGGAATGAAAACCACATGATCATCTCAATAGACACAGAGAAAGCATTTGACAAGATATAGCATCCATTCATGATAAAAACTCTTAGCAAAATGGGGATAGAAGGAAAATACCTCAACATAATAAAGGCCATATGTGACAAACCCACAGCCAACATCATACTCATTGGGGAAAAACTGAAAGCCATCCTTCTGAGAGCAGGAACAAGACAAGGGTGTCCACTCTCACCACTCTTATTCAACATAATATTGGAGGTTTTGGCCAGAGCAATTAGACAAGTAAAAGAAATAAAAGGTATCCAAGTTGGCAAGGAAGAAGTGAAACTCTCACTATTTGCAGATGACATGATTTTACATATAGAAACCCTGAAGAATCCATCAGAAAACTATTAGAAATAATCCACAACTGCAGTAAAGTTGCAGGGTACAAGATCAACTTTCAAGAATGAATTGCATTTCTATACTCTAATAACTAACAGAAAGAGAATTTAAGAATACAATCCCATTCACAATCATGACAAAAAGAATAAAATATCTAAGAATAAATTTAACTAAAGAAGTAAAAGACCTATACACTGAAAATTATAAGGCTTTATTGAAAGAAATTGATAATGACATAAAGAAAAGGAAAGATACTCCATGCACATGGCTTGGAAGAATAAACATAGTTAAAATGCCTATATACCTACAACAATATACAGATTCAATGAAATCCCAATCAGAATCACAATGACATTCTTCACAGAAATAGGACAAAGAATCCTAAAATTTATATAGACAACTAAAGACCCTGAACAGCTAAAGCAATCCTGAGAAAAAAAGAACATAGCTGGAGGCATCACAATAGCTGGCTTCAAAATATACTACAAAGCTGTAGGAATCCAAACAGCACAGTACTGGTAAAAAAAACAGACACACAGATCAATAGAGCAGAACTGAAAGCCCAGAAATAAAACCATACAACTACAGACAGCTAATCTCCAACAAAGGAGCTAAAAACATACAATGGAGAAAGGAAAGTCTCTTCAATGAATGGTGTTAGGAAAACTGGACAGCCACAAGCAACAAAATGAAAGTAGACCACTATCTTTTGCCATCCATAAAAATTTGCTCAAAATGGATTAAAGACTTGAAGGTAAGATGGGCCTTATAAGGGTCTTTTCAAATACCCTGTCTACTCTGGCATGGGAAACAAAGAAAAAGTTAACAAAAGGGACTTCATCAGGCTAAAGAGCTTCTGCAAGACAAAGGAAACCATGAATAATATGAAAAGACAACACACCAACTGGGAGAAAAACATTTGCAAATCATATAACTGAAAAAGGGTTAATCTCCAAAATATATAAAGAACTCTCACAAGTCAACAACAAAAAAACAAACAACCCAATCAAAAAATGGGCAGAGGGTATGAACAGACATTTTCCCAAAGAGGATATACAGATGGCCAACAGGCACATGAAAACATGTTCAACATCACTAATTATTAGGGAAATGTAAATCAAAACTACAATGAGATACCACCTTACAACCATTAGAATGGCTATAATCACCAACAAAAACACAACAAATGTTGGAGAGGATGTGGAGAAAAGGGAACCCTCATACATTGCTAGTGGGAATGCAAACTAGCGCAGCCACTATGGAAAACAATGTGGAGAGTTCTCAAAAAATTTAAAATAGAAATACCATACAACCCAGTTATCCCATTATTGAGTATTTATCCAAAGGACTTGAAATCAACAATTCAGAGAGACTTATGCACCACTACGTTCATTTCAGCATTATTCACAATAGCCAAGACATAGAAGCAAGTCAAGTGCCCATTAACTGATGAATGGATAAAGAAGATGCTGTATATGCATACAGTAGAATACTACTCAGCCATAAAAAAAATTGTCCCATTCGCAACCACATAGATGGACCTTGAGGGTGTTTTCTTAAGCAAAATAAACCTGACAGAGAAAGACCAACACTCTATGATTTCGCTTTTATGTGGAAGTTAAACAAATACGTGGAGAAAGAGAACAGATTAGTGGTTACCAGAAGGGAAGGGAGTTGGGGGTGGGTGAAAGGGGAAAGGGGCAAATATTTATCATGACTGACAAATAACAATATACAACTGAAATTTCACAATGTTAGAAACTATTATGACCTCAATAAAATAAAAATATAAATATACATAATTTTTTATTCTTGACTCTGCGAATATTTAGATTTCCATAAATTTAGTTAACATTAAAGGACAGTAGCAAGTAGTTTCTGCCTGGTTTGGATAACTTGTTAAGAACAAACTAAATTTTTTAGCAAGACAGAATAAGAGTTTTTAAATATTGTGTATAATACATGTGTCTGAGATTCTTAGTATTGATTCTTCTAACTTAGTATTTCTGATAATCTTAAGTCCCAATCTCTCTCCATTCATCATTTAAATCCCTCCCTTACTCTGATTTTATTCAGTGTTATACTCTAGGAGATTGAAAACACAACTCATCTTCTCTCTCCATGAGATTTTCTTTCAAATCTTCCTTCTGCTAATACTCTAGTCTCTCAGGCTAATTTTTGTACAAGTTCCATTGAAAGATTCATAGGCAGAATGAAGTAATCCCAATGTCACTGAATTTAGGACAAAAAGAGCAGACCTGTGTCATGGTTCTGAGAGAGTTTCCAAATTTCACACACCATCCATTCCTCCTATTCCAGGCAGAGATTGGCCCAGTCAGAGAGTTTAGCAATTGTAGACGGTCAGGGAGTAGTTTTCTGGGAGCCTAGAATTTAAATAAGCATTCTTTCTCAGGGCAATGAGGACATTGAGATTCATGGAGCTAACCACTTCAAAGTCAGTTGAGGAAAGCCAAATAAGGTAAAAACAAAGTTAAGGTGAAAGCAGTTGGGAATAAGCAAACTGGGAGATTGCAAAATGCAGTGGTGGGTGCTTGTGACCAGCTTAGGCATGGATGCAAGTGTTACAGCCCCCATGGTATCTGCAAGGGCAAACAGGAACAGGTCTTAACTAAAAGAATATATTCTTACCATCAGCTAATGAAGAACACATTCATAAACTAGAGGATGGGCTAAAATATTCTTGGCTTTTCTTCCACCTTCCTATTCTCCCAAAGTGTTATTCACTATCACCCCAAGGACCCAGCCCCACCTTGTGACCACTGATTCAAGGCTAGGATGACGCTTCCTTTTGGTCCACTTTCAAAAGGGATATGTGATTCATGGACATTGGCCTATGAGAGCTTCCAGAGTGAGACATCGAAATAAAAAGTTTTCTTTCTCTGTAATAGCAAAAAAAAATCCTGTCCCATCCCAGTAAGAATGTGGAGGGACAAAGGCGATGGATATGACAAAGAATCTTCTTCTGTCTTATGTGTATTAGTTTGTCTTTAAGGACTCCAAACAAAACGGATGCAAGTTTTAGTCAAGTCGTACAGTTTCTTTAAATCCTAGTATGTGTTGTAATTTACAAAAACATTGAAATGTAATTATTTATAAAATGGAGGTAAATATATTATTTAGACATATGGAAGTAAAGAAAAAAAGAAACAGTGAAAAGAGTTGAAAGATGTTACTGAGGAAAGGGAATTTTGGAAGGAAGTTGTGGGGCCAATGACTGCCATTTTCATACAAATCTTGCAGGATTTTTTAAAATTACATGTAACCAAAAATAAAAGTTAAATAAAAATAAAGCAATCAGTATATTTAGTAAAATGTATGTGAGTGAAACATTGTCAAATCTTTATTGTAATACTCAAAAAGCAAAAACTGACCTAATGAAAACAATTTGGAACAATTTTTCATAAGGATTTTACAAAGATTCAGTATTTTTTCATTGTCTTACATAAAAATATGATCATGAATAGATAGACTCAATGTGGTTCTCTCTGAAAAACTCGTTTTTTATCGGAAATTCGCCAATACTGGTATAATTCAGAAGAAAATAATTGCATATGTAAATACATAATGAAAACATGACAGAGGGAAAATATCAGTTATTCATTTAGTGATGGTTTAGTGGAAGAGACATGATTTGAGGTGGCTTTCAAGCTGACTTAGAGGAAAAGTTCAACATTTTAAACAGAAAAAATAGCATTGGCAAAAGCAGAAGCTAGAAATTACAAAATTCAACGTGGACACTGGGCTTAGATCATTTTTGTAGGACAGAATTTGTGTCATGAATTATTGTATGATAAGAATAAAAAAGTTGAAATAATACTGTGTGGCTTTGTGAAAATTGGGTTGTCCTATGTCCTCATATTATCATCTCAGTGCCTCATCACGAAAACCCTGACATGTACTCAGCATAGGTAATAGCGTCACCTCATTTTTAGAACTAATTTAGGAGGAGTGACACTACAGGTTCCTCCTTGTTGTTCCAGTCCAGAAGGTTCCGATAAATTACACAATAAAAATGTCACTCTACAGGTTTGGTGAGGGAACTTCCGGCTTTATCTATATTGAGAGTTTTCCAGCTTTTCTCCAAAGCTGCAGGATTTATGCTATTCAGAATCAGTTATGTTAACAAACACACTAAAGGAATGTAATTGATTTTGGATTCAAACTTGGTGGATCCCAGTTTAGGATAGAATGCAATAAACAAGCATCAGAGCCCAAGTGATAAATGTCAAGTTGTTTAGATGATTTAGAAAGAATCTTTAGAGCTTGAATAAAAATAACTGAAAGGGTTCCTTAATAAGGTGTTTAATTTAGAGATCTTTTCTGGTGGCAAATTCAGCATTTATTAGAAGGAATTGATTTTTGGCAAAAAAAAGATATGATATCAGTCAAGCAAAGAACATGGTATTTTATGTTTCTCTTGATCTGGGCAGAACATTTCAAGTTGTTTTAAAGGAAATACATATTGATTAGCTAACCCAGTCAGAAATTTTAAAAAGTGAATATATTTATTTTTTATGAGTTCATATTTCAAGTACTTTAAGTTGATATTGTGAAAGATCAAATGCACTGGACATTTAAAGAGAGAATTTTATTCAGGCTAATGCAATGGGGACGAACATTCATTAATGAGGACCATCTCAAAGAAAAGCAAGAGGCCTTGGGTTTTATAAGGTCAGACAAGCAAGAAGATCATCAGCTTATCTGATGGGATTTTGAAAATTATTTTCAAGCTGACATACTACAAAACATAATAATTATTGAAATAAAGTTTGAATAAGTATTCAATTTCATTAAATACAAATACACATTTTTAATAATCTTAAACATTTAATGAAATTAGTGCTACCTTATTAAATTAGTAAACTTGTATAAGTTTAGGAAGAACATACCCATGTAGAATAAAAATGTGCACTTGTATTATATTTAATATTTAATATTATGTCAGAGCAAACATAGTTGTTTTCATTAAGCCAGAAATATTAAACTAATTTTGTTTGCCAAAGTTGCACCTAAATTATACGAATGTGAATTCTTAAAATCTTTCTGAGTTAGGTTCTATAAGAATATATCTTTTAGCACATTGAAAATATTAGAAGTTCAATTTTCCTATTTTCTGGGGTTTTTTTTAAGGAACACAGTTATACAAGCACTTCTTTATCTCCAAGGCAATCAGAATGGATCTCCTTTAAGAGATTTTATAGTCTACCTTGGTAAGGTCATCTGGAGGTAGGAAAATGTTACATACTTACACAATAAAAGGTAAACGCCTTTCTGAATTACAATCATACAAACATTCAGACAGACACAAATAGAAAGATAGTTTAGAGATTCGACTCCAACATTTCAGCCTGAGTCAAACATAAAAACAGAAACACAAAATTTACCAGTTTAGATATCTCCTTCCCAATGTGATGTGGGGCCGGTGAGCCGAGGAGTTGAAAGAAAGATTTCTTTGACTCTCAAGATCTGGCAGTAGTGCTCTTTTATTTAGAGAATAGTGTAGCATGGGGACAGGACCCATGGTCAGTCAGAGCTTCTGCTGCCCCAAGTTGAGGGTTAGAGCTAAATTTAAGGCATAGGTATGTGAGTTATCTCTTTACAAGACAAAGGAAAGAATATGAAAAAGTTAAAATGGTATCAGTGCTGGTGGGGTCTGGTCATTGGGTGATCCCATGACTTTTAGACAAGAATCAAATCGGATTAAGTAAAGGTTAGAAAGGTTAGAAGCCACCACCCTAAATCAGTTACATGAGATTGCCAGACAGCAACCAACTTAAGTTCTTGCCTTCCCCATTAAGAGTTTCTAGGGACAAGGTCATCTCTCTTCTTCTTCCTGGTACAGAGAGGGAGGCACCTTTTACAGATAGAGATTTACCTTACAAATGTAAATGTGTCCCAACAAGGGCAAGTTCCATTCCCCAGAGCCTCCTTCCCTGTCCCAGTTTATCAAAAGCAATCAGCCCCAAACAATCCCGATGCCAAAGAGACATATCCTGGGGTGGTCAATTTCAGGTCCCTACAAGGTCATCCCCCCTTCCTTCACAAATGCAAATGTCTCTCAAAAGAGCAAGCAAATTCCAGTCCTCAGAGCCTGCTTCTCATCTGCAGTTTTTTAAAATTAACCAGCCTAAAATCCTCATCAAATGGACATGAAATTCTTAATTGATTTGAGCCAAAATGCACAGAAAAGTCTAACAAACTAGATTCTCATCCTTCACCCCCAACAGAGACAAGAGTTGTATAAACCGTTAATCCATTTTCTGGACTCACGAAATGAGCAGACCATGAAATCAAATGAAATTGGCACCTGAAATCAAGTGAGTACTCAAAAAGAATCAGTATCAAATCCTTACCACGTTACCAATAGACAAACGTCTGGAACACAAAATCAAGAGCTGGACTCATCACCAGGTGCCCAGATCAATAGTCAGGAATGGATGAAGCACAAACGGTGTTCTGCGGGTGGAGTAAAGGGGGATTGGAAGGTGAGGTCCAACACCATTCGAACCACGGTACCTGAACTGTAAAGAATGTACACTGGATATTTAAAGAGTTTACTTTATTCAGACTTTTGCGATAGGAAAAATGTCCATAAATGAGGAACATGTCAAAGTAAAGGACAGGCATCTAGGTTTTATAGAAGCAGTAAACAATGGAGTCGTCAGAGTCTTCTGCGAGTCAGAGCAAGGACAGAGATGGGTCTTACCTGAGTTATTGGGGCAGGGGTAGAGATTGCTCTTATCTCAAAGGATGTGACAGCTCTGTTGTCCTGTGCAGACGACATTTCTAGGAACACAGGTAGGTGGGGGCTTTCTCCACCATTGTCGCTCTCCGAGAACACAGGGTTCAGATAAAGTTCAACACTGTTATCTTCTGATATTTGTGAATGAGTCCTCTAAATAAATTAATTGTTTTTCAGAAAAAGATACACTTGTGACTTAGGAAACATAAATTCATTTAATAAAAGATGAAAGGGAGAAAAATGGAACGATTTTGGGTAGTTTTAACAAATTACAGTTTTTTAGACATTTATTTCTTTTTTGAACATTTCCATTTTTAATTGGCAATTTTTATTTTTCAAAAATAAAGTTTATATTACTATTTTCTGATTATATTAATACTTATCCTAGTATATATAGGTAACTACAAAAGAGTAAAATAAGAAAGTCACCCATGTTTCTATCATTATAATTAATATTAACATTTTACAGCCATATTCTGTAAAAATTATAGAACTTTCTGCATTATTAACCTTTATGCTACTTTTATTGTTTTTCCATTAAAAAGTAATAAGCACCACTGTGAAAAAACTGTTAATACCCTTTGTATCATTTCCCAAAAATACTTTACCAAAGGAAACAACCCTTAAAGTAATAATATATATTTTCTGCTGTCCATTGTATAAGTTTGAAAGTATATAATATAATAAATTTTTATTTTAAATAAGAGCATAAAATTCTCCTACAATTCTATATTCTGTCACCAGCTGATAACCTCAGAGAGAACTTCCCTGACCACTCCATCTAAAATAGGTCCCTTTCCCTGTATCCTCTATCACAGCTCCTTATTTCCTTTTTGGCACCTACCAAATCCACTGCCAACATTTGGGTGTATTTCCTTCCGTGGTTATTGTTTTATTCCAGATATGATCTCTCCACAAGGAAATCTTGATAATTTATATTTATTTTGAAAAACATTCTTTTCATTTGGATTGTCAAATTAACCAGCACAAATGAATATATCTAATTTTAACATGTCCTCTGAATAACTATTTTTACCAAATTTGTTTGATATTTTATTGTTTCTATTTTTTCCAGATAATTTTTTTTTATGTATAAAATAGTTTTCTTAAATTGTTGATTATTGCTTTGGATATGATTATTATTTTTGCCTTCTGAAAAATGTTTACAATTCATCAGTTGTCTTTCTATTTTGTTTATTCCTTATCTTTAATTTTATATCTCACAACGTAAATGTTAATTCTGGTTTTTATAACCTTCAATGTGGGGTTTTGTGGGTCTTTTTGCATAGTTTACTAACAACCATTATTTCCCCTGTCTACCTTTTTAGTGATTCTATGCAACAAACATTTTGGAATGACCACTCCACCCTGGCCTCATTTTTTAAAAGAAACACATGTGATTCAAAATGCTTTAGAGTTTTCAACATTTCCTTCAGTTGCCTGAAGCAAGTTATTTTCAGAGATTAGTTCTTCCTCTGATTATTCAAAATGATATTCCCTGTTTATTAATCGTCAATATTTTTTCATGCATCCAGTTCTTATTTTTCTGTTACTCATCCATTAAGAAAGATATGTATTTAGATTCAGTGATTATTTGCTAAGAAATATGCTGTTGGATTTTTTTCCCTCACTTATTTCCTTGGCTTAAGTCAAAACCTCTTTTTGGATATGCAGTTGGGCAGAAATACCATCTAATCAGATTTCCAATGCTAGAATCCTTTACTGCTGGAAAAATTAGGCATCTTCTCAATTCTCCAGTCCTCAGGCTCCTAAAAGACAAAGTGGATTAAGTTCCTGGAAGAATAAAGACCATGTATATACTATTATAAGGGAAGCATTTGAGTACTTGTGCTTGCTTTATTTTGAGAAGATTGACCTACTTTTGATGCTCCTCCGCTAACAGGCATGTCCCCACTCCCAATTCCTCCCAAGTTTCTTCTGGAAATGGCAATTTGTCTATATGTAGAGAAAAGGGACTTTTGGGATTTAGGCAGTATTATTAAGAACACTCATAAAATAATTGGGCAGTTGTATAATTTTCAGTTTGCTATAGATCTTGTGTTTCTAAATCAGAGAGAAGCCAGTGGGAGGAAGATACAGGTTCTCCTTACACATTTTTATATAGGCTTGTACTCCTTCCTGAGGTATAGCATAGTGTAACGAACCAAATCGAATGAACTGAAATTGTTTTTACTCACTTGTCTCAGCCTTGCTCTTAGCCTAATTTTTTTCTAGGTCCTAATTTTCTGTGTGTGTGTGTGTGACTTCCTTTTTTAATTCTGTCTTGGTTGTTATTTTGGCAGGAATTGAGAAGAGAGCCAGGGATTCTGATCAGGTGCCATCTTAAACTTGCATGTCTAGGTACCACGTTTTAAAGCCCTAAGTATCTATTGCTAAATAGCTTTCCCAAATTTTCCCCCTACCTTATAACCCAACCAGCCATGTGTTAAAGGGACTGATATTGATTGCCATTGTTCATTTTTGTTCATTTTATCTGTGACAATGGTAATTTATTTTTAAGTTTTTCATACATGTATGTGAGTACATTAGTGAGATTAGACATTGTAACAACATTAAAATAATATTTGTGCTTCTTATATATAAGTGATAGTATCTGATAAGGTAAAGTAACAAAATTTTTGAGCATTTCTTGGGGGGAATATGCTCAGACACCTGGCTCAAAGTTGTCTATAATGTATTATATGATGCTCCTAAATAAAGTACAAGGACAGATTAGAGGAGGTAGAAAAATACTTCTGTCAGGGCTGGCAGGGAAAACTTCATAAAAGACATAATATCAGAATAAGGCATTGGAGAAATGGTAAGATAGCAAAATGGGTTGTGAGGGGCATCTCAAGGGGAAAAATTGATGTGAGCAACTTTCCAGAGTTGGCATAATGCAAGACACTCTCACGTCTATGGGATACTGGGTTTGTGTAAAGGAGATATGGGAGATATTTAGAAAATAAGAAGAGTGTTTGTAGTACAGCTAATTTGTATTGGGGAAATAGTTGGAGATAAATCTGTAAATAAAGATGATGTATAGATTTTGAAAGATAGTTAATGAGATTTGTACTTTTTTGTAAACAATATGCCATGTAAAGTGTCCAGCCAAGCTATATAAACAAAGCTTTAAAAATATAATTCTGGGGGCTGGCTGGTGGTGCAGCGGTTAAGTGCACACGTTCTACTTCAGGGACCCAGGGTTTGCCGGTTCGGATCCCGGGTGCGGACATGGCACCACTTGGTGCACCATGCTGTGGTAGGTGTCCCACATATAAAGTAGAGGAAGATGGGCATGGATGTTAGCTCAGGGCCAGGCTTCCTCAGCAAGAAGAGGAGGATTGACAGCAGATGTTAGCTCAGGGCTAATCTTCCTCAAAAAAAAAATAATAATGATAATAATTCTGGAACAAGTGTAAAGCGTCGATTACTTGGGACCAAATGGAAAGGAACCTATTAGCAGGATTTTCCATGACCAAGGCACGTGTTAAAAAAAAGAAAGCACCTAAATTAACTGGAGTGGAAAGAAAAAAGTAAGTGCAAGGGGCCTTTTTAAGTAAAAAGTACTAAGATATGGAACATGACTGGATGTGGAAAAAATATAAAAAGGGGCTATTGATTACCATTCTAAGGTTTCATATCTAGATATCTGGAAGTGCGGTGGTGCCGTTAGCAAACTAAGTTTAAAAAAATGTAGTTTATATGAAAAACTGATTATTTTATAAATAATCAATTATTCTATTATTGTGTTTGGAAAGAAATTAATTTAGGTAAATTAAAAAATTTTCCACACAATCATCCATTTTTTGATGAGTAAATGTGGACATTGTTTTAAAAGTTTCCTTTACTTATATTTGGAAATAAACATACAGCCATGATGGTGTAACATTTAAAGTTGGCCTTTGCTAATCAGGACAATGTACACTTTAAATATCTTACAACTTTATTTGTCAATTATACTTCAATAAAGCTTAAAAAAATTTAAAAAATAAAGTTATTTGTTAAAAGACTGAGTTGTGGGCATAAATATTTATTATGAAACATATATTGCATAAATTCTGTTCTGTTGGCGCTCAAAACTATGCAAAGTAAAATGGAATTTTATTCAAGATAGAAAAAATAATTTCTTATTCTCAGTTCCCAGGAAATGCTAGGAGCTGTGCTCCGTGTTAATTATTTCAGTGAGAAAAGTAAAAATAAATAGGCCACTCTTTTAACACTATATTTTATTATAGTAAATAGAATTATCTGCAACATTTCCCAGTTTCTTTTCTCTTCTTTGACTTTTCCATCTGCTATTTTGTCTGCTTCGCACCTGCTGAGAATCTGTGGCAACTAGAGAAATCAATGTGTTTTTTGCAAAGATGTATATTTATACACTGCTTTGTTCTGAAACGAATGAAAGCTGAAAATGTTACTTGAGGTTTTGTGTGGTCTTTAATTTGTGGAAAATAGAAACTCTCTCAATAAAATAATATAAATTACTCATCTTGACTGGATTAAGATAGCATTTTGGTATTGCCATTAGTAAGTGTATAGAGTTGATTCACTTTATAGTGTTTTGTTATGGGTCACATGGGCAAAATATAGAGTCACTTTTATAACTCATACTTATGTTTCACTTTTCATGTAAGAATATTGTGTTAAACTTTATCTACCATTCAACTGTGGATAATTTATATATATTAATTACAGTCAGGATAATGGCTAAAAACAATTGCTATTACCTGAAGAGCTCCTATAATATAATATTAAGCAAGTGGGTATATCCAACAAACATTTTGGGAGTACTACCATGTACTACAAATTAGAAAATATGAAGATTAGTAAAAGCTATACTTTATTTTGGAGGGCTTGTGTAAAACTGCAGAGAAATATTTAATGAGGAAATTAATAAACTGTGTGTTAAAGTGCCATAGAGGTATAAGCTTGAGAGATGTGGTAATAGACATGTTTAGCATTTCTGAAGTGAGAGAAATTTCGACGTGGCGTTTATATTAGAACTGCGTTGGGGTTGAGTAAATGTGGTAGAAGTAATGCCACATGGTCCTTGAACCATCTTCATTGGCTGCCTTCTCTCCAAGGCACATAGGAAGGCTATATTTCTTGCACATAGATGAGTCTATATGACTAGATCTGGTATTGACATGTGAGCTGCAGTCATTTAGGCCACTTCCAGACCTGGCCTTTAAGAGTCTCACTTATTTTCTTCCATGGTCCTTCTTTTCTCTAAGAGATGGAAGTGAAGGCCCCTAGTACGGTGGGTCACACAGTGTAGGGAACCTGGGTCCCTAAGCTGGTACTAAGAGGACTAGTGGGATCATTTTACTTGATTAGAGCTATAAAACAAGCAAATAATAAGTCTGTAATGTGTTAAGGCACTGAGTTTTGGTTAGAATCATTGTCATTCTTTATCCTGACTGTGATATTGTGATTTATAATAAGAAATATATATTTGGTCTTTATCCCATTTCTGGCACAGAGCTCCTAAGACCCTTGGAATTTCCTAAGTGAGGAGAGTGACAAATGCGTCTTTTGTTACATTAATAAGGGGATTTCTGCACTGCACCTAAGGATGGAGGCTAGTTGCCAGGAGAACCACCGTGTGATTAAGGGTTGGAAATTTCAGTGCCATCCTCCTGTCCTTCAGGGAGGGGAGAGGGACTAGAGGTTGAGTTCAGTCACCAATGGCCAATGCTTTAATCAATAATGCTTATGGAACGAAGCTTCCATAAAAACTCAAAAGCTGGAGAGCTTCTGGTTGACAGAGGTGCTGGGAGGGTAATGTGCCCAGAGAAGGCATGGAAGCTCTGCCCTTTCCCCATACCATGCCCTATGGGTCTCTTCCATCCAGCTGTTCCTGAGCTATATCCTTTTATAATAAACTGGTGATCTAGTAAGTAAAATGTTTCTTGAGTTCTGTGAGCCACTTTAGCAAGTTATTGAACCCAAGGAAGCGTTGTGGCTCCCTCGGATTTACAGCCAGTTGGTAAGAAGTACAGGGGACACCTGGGCTTGCAACTAGCATCCGACGCAGGGGAGGGGAGCAGTTTTGTAGGATCTGAACCCTTAACCTGTGGAATTTGACACTATCTCCAGATAGATAGTGTTAAAATTAAGTTGAATTGTAGGACAACCAGCTGGTATCTGGAGAACTGTTGGTATGGGGGAAACTCCTCTGACACATGTTGGAGTTGGCTCCCAGAACCTTTTACTCACTAATTATAGTATAGTAATTGATTGTCTAGTGGGGAGAGATACAAAGGAATTGAGGCAGAGAGGAGGACTTTGATGATGTAATCATAGTGACTTGGTGCATCAGAGACATTTAAGAGTAATTGAAGCATAGGATACAAGGAGTTGGATTAGCTGTGTGTATGTGTGTGTGTGTGCACGCCTCTTAGAACAACAGAAATTTACATTCTTAAGTTCTGAAGGCTAGGAGTCCAAAATCTAGCGCTCTGAAGGCTCTAGGAGAGAATCTGTTCCATGCCTTTCTCTTTGCTTCTCATGTTGCCAGCCATCCTTAGTGTTCCTTCCTGTTATAGAAGGATACATGTTAAATGATTGCATGTCTTAATAATGAGTTTGGGTATTATCATGTGCTATGGTCTGAATGTTTGTGTCCTTCCAAAATTCTAATGCCCGATGTGATGGCATTAGAAATGGGCCTTTGGGAGGTGCCTAGGTCATGAGGATAGAGCCTCATGAATGGGATTAGCCCTCTTTTTGGAAGAAACTACAGAGTTTGTTGACTTCTTCCATGTGAGGACACAGTGAGAAAGCACCAGCTAAGAACCAGGAAGAAGGCCCCCACCAGAGAATGCGGCCATGCTGGCACCTTGATGTTGGACTTCCCAGCCTCCAGAACTGTGAGAAACAAATTTCTGTTGTCTATAAGCCACCCAGTCTGTGGTATTTTGTTACAGTAGCATGAACTAAGACATCATGAAAGCACATAGGAACCAGGGGATTTTTAAATGGAGGGGCATTGTCAAATCAAATTTTTTTTCTTTTTCCTTTATCTCCCTCTCCCCAATCCCTCCCTTTACAAAAAAGAATTCAACAATGATTCTGAATGCAGAATGGACTGAAATAAAAAACATTGATGAGGATACAAAAATGAACATGTCTTTTCAAGATATCGCTGAGGTAGAATTAGCAACTCTGTGACTGATGAGAAATACAGGAGGGAAAAGGGCAAGAGTCAAAGAGTAGTACAAATCTTCTAGTTTAGGATAGCCAACACCATAAACTGAAAAGAAATATTGAAAAACTAGGAGAAATTATTTTTAACAAGGGGAAGGAACTAGCAGAGATGAGGATATTTGATTTGTGATAACTGTGGCACATTTGGGAAGAGATTGCCAGATGGATGGAAATAAAGCTCAGGAGAGAATTTGACACTAAAATACAAGATTATTCATGAAGAGTGTGTTGAGAAGGCCTCAAAATTTTGGAGGTTCATAGGCCTTTTAATACTCTGATCAAATTCATGGGCCATCTCCCATGAAAAACAAAGACCATGATCAGAATGTTTACAGACTTTCTGAAATTATTTAAAATGGGACTCAAGATTAAAAAAAAAACTGAAAACAGAGAAAAGTAATAGGAAAACACAAATGAAGGGTGTCTAAGAAGCCAAAGAAATAGAAGAAAAATATAGGATTGCCCACAGTGTCAAATACTTCAGGAGGCCACCTAGGAAGGTGGTTAAAAAAATAGATTCAGTTAGTGTCTTAGGAAGAGGCTTTCTTTTTCTTTTTCTCTTTTTCTCCCCCAATTTACCATATTGCCTCCCAAATAATATTCTACAACCCACCTGAATGTTGGCATGGGGACTACAGTGTGATGAGTGATGCCTAGGAATTGACTATCTATAAAAGCAGATCATCCTTTCAGGAGTATCCTCGGTGATAGAAAAAAGACAAATGGGTTAAGGAATATAATTCAGTGGTGGCGTCTTGACTTATCATTGAGGGGAAAGACATGAATGGAGTAAGGTCCTGGAGGACTGAGGAGAGGATGTGCTCAAGATCACAAATAGAGGATAATTTGTAGAAAAGTTATAGACAGATGCTGGTAGAGGGGATGCCCGTAGATGCTGGTACCAGGGGGCAGGAAAGCTTATAAGGGAGAGGAAAGTCCTGGTAACTACACCTGATGGCCTCAGTGTCCTCTGTAAATAAGAGGCTCATCATTCTGGTTTTGTATACAGCAGGTCAAATCCAATACTATTTTTCACTCCCAATATAAACTTACTTGCTTTTAACATGTGAGTGTTAATTGTAAGAAGAGATGTAAACACCATCTGTGTTTCCTAATCCTCAAATTCCTTCAATGTCATGAAAGATGTATTCCAGATTTATTCTGACAGTATATATCACAGAGGAACTTAGTAGCTGATGGGATTGATAGATTTGCAGTTTCTCATGTCTTAATTAGTTCAGGCTACTACAATGAAGTACCATAGACTGGGTGGTTTATAAACAATGAAAATTTATTTCTTACTGTTCCAGAGGCTGGAAGTCCAAGGTGAGGATGTCAGCACGGTCGGGTTCTGTTGAGAACTCTCTTCTGGGTTTGACTACTGACTTCTTGGTATCCTCACATGGCAGAAAGAGAGTGAGCTAATTCTGTCCTCTTCTTATAAGGACACTAACCCTATTCATGATCTAATTCATGACCTAATTACCTCCCAAAGAACTCACCTCCAAACACTGTCACATTGATGATTAGATTTCATCATATGCATTTCCAGGGGGACACAAACATTTAGTCTATAACACCTTGTCACAGGTAGTTGTTCTGGGAAAATATCAAAGATCCTAGTTAGTCATATTAGGTCTATATATGGTGTCAAAGATAAAACAGACACTAGTTAAAAAGATAAGGACAGAGTTTAGTCTGTAATATACTGTTGCTATAGGGAAAGGAGTCCAGGGTGATCTAAACTGAACTTCAGTTTGTACAGAGGTGAGTCAGAGATTTAAAGGGAGAGTGAAAGAACAGGGAAGTGGGTGAGCTGGGATTCAGAAGAGTCAGGGAAGTGAAAACTTACAAAAAAGTGGGACAAGGAGAGTTGGTCCATATGAAACCCATCTGGATTTGTTTGTCAACTGGCCCTTGTCAAAGTTAGGCTTTTACGCTCCCACAGAGACTGGGAGGCAGGGGCCTATATTCAGGTGTTGCTGGAACAAACAGTGAATTCTTTTGGCAGCCTTGTGTTTTCTCAGTAGGCACTGTAAGAGGGGCTAGGGTCATCCTGGGCATGTGGCATTGAGTTGTTAGAAAGTATGCTGGTGGTTTTTTCAAGTCTTTATAGGCCAAGCCTGAGTCTAGTTGAGAAAGGGCTGAGAGGAGCCTAGTCAGAGTTTGGTCAAGGAGAGAATTTTTGTCACTGGCTGTTCCTGATTCTACCGATAGAAAACAACCGCTATCAATATCTATGTTTTCTTTCAATGCCAATAATAAACTATTCAAAATTTTGCAGTATTTCTCCTTCTTTTAAAAACTCTGTAGTATCTCCCTTCTCATCTTTGTAGTCTTAGAATTAAATCCTCAATAGCTGATTGGACCCTGTCTTGTTATTGTACAGACTTTTTGTCTTAAATTTTTTTATAGCATAATTCATCCTCTCTTTTAGCTCTTTATTCATTTTAATAAGTTAAAAGGGATGGTCAGTTTGCATGTGTAGCAAAATAATTGCAGATGTCCATGGAAGGGAACAGGAAAATACTTATAAGAGGTCAGAAAGGAGGGAAGGACAGTAACTAGCCTCCATTGACTATTAACAATGTGCTGTGTACTGTGCAAGCTGCTTTATAAACTGTTTCCTTTGTTTTCAATAACAACTGAATATCACAGATGAAGAAACTAACACTGAGAAAGATAATTAATCTTTATAATTAATAATTAGTCAAATTAATCAATAATTATATGATTATTGAGAATTAAAAATGACACAATTTTATAAAGAAAATGTTTAGCTTAAATATGCATTTTTTGGTACAGTTCAATTTATTGTGTTGCTGCCCAAGATAATATTCTACAGCCTGTCTTAGTTTCCACATTCCCTTTGTCTGCAGTGGACTGAAATGTATTACATTTGCCTGCTGTACTGAGAGAGGCAGTGCGTTGGAGCAACTGAAGTGCTTGGGTTTCTTCTTTATAATCAAGTTCAACCCCCTCATTTGAATCGGAAAGGATACGGAGTCATAGGACACACACTCCCCCCAATCTTTTCTCAATAGCAAATGTCCAGAGATGCATAGCACTATGTTCTACCTAACATATTTCCAACCATTTACCTTTAATCACATGGTTATGCTATTTTTTCCAAACATCACAGCATCAAGATTAAAAAGAAAACAACCAATATAACAGAATTTATATCGAGGACTTGCTCCACATTCTATAGTTAGAACAGGTTACTGCTTCCAAACTATCAGATTCTCAGCTTGTTAAAACTTAAATTATTCATGTGATTCTCATCTGTATAGGAAAAATTTAAAAGTATTCCCTTTTATTTTCCTTGGGAATAAGCCTAAGTAGTTCTTAGACTGAATAGTAACTGCAGAACTGTTTGTTTTGGAATTCAGCTTAATTCAACAAATATTTATTGAATACCTATATTTGGAAGGCAGTGTGATTAACATTTAGAAAGTGGTGGTCCATTCTGGAATTTCATCTGAAATTCTCTGATTTCTAATTTTATCATCGATTTCAAAGCTTACATATACAAACTGAGCAGCTTGATATACAAAAAGAAAATCAGCTGTTATCCCTGCCAAGATTTCAATAGAAAAAATCTCTCAAATTGCATTTGGGAATTAACATGGCAGCATCCTGCGTGTTGGTATACTCGGTATGCACTGAGCGCTTGTACACTGTTTTTGAACCTCTGCGACCACTCCACAGTGACTGCCACAGACGGGAAGGATACATTGGCATCCACCTCTCCCTCGTGTTTGGGTTTCTTCTTCCACTACTTATATATTTTTCATATAGCTCAGCTGCCAAGTCTCACACCTAAAGGGTCAATCCTTCACTATACGTAGTTTAAGTAAAATTCCACATCTACTTCCAAACTGATGCCTATACCAAGGGATTTTCAGCCATTTGGAAAAAAAGCTAGGGGGTAGACATATCATTTGGTACTGTCTCACTTACAAATTACTCACGCAGACTCCTGGAGATTTCCTTCACTTGCTAATGACGAGTGCAGATCTTCTCAACTGGTTGTCACAAGCTTTTCATTCACTATATGATCCATGTTAATCACTGCAGTATTTGTGAAAAGGGAGCACAAGTCTCCAAAACTAAATTCTTTTTTCCACCATGTCTAGATTTTTCTGTAGGGACAATTTCCTGCTGTCACTGCAGTCAATTGTTAGAAAAAACGATCCCAAGTTAAAATAGCTTGAGTAGTCAATGCAAATCCACAGAGCCACCTGGCACTGAATTTGCTTCAGTCCCTTGAAAGAAATAACAGGGGAGATGTAAATCCAGTACCAATGTAATGCTAAGCAAAGTGAGCTAAAAAGGAAAAGACTTGCTTTCCACTTTATTATTCTTATGCTTTTAGAGTGTTCATGAAAAGACACAGGTCAGGCGGCTCAGTCTTGGGTTTCAGTCCACACTTTTGCAAGTTCAAGGATTTGTGTGTGGCAGTGACTTCTTTTAGTTGCAAACGTTTTTGTTTATCCAAGAAATTACATATTGTGCCCCATCAAATACCAGAGAATCTTGTGGGAGGCCTATTTACAATAAATAATAATTAGAAACTCCACTCACGTTATCTTCAGAGCTTCTTTAAGGATTGATAAATTTTTAGACCAAATCCCTGAGATGTATTTAAGCTATTGGATTGAATACAAAACGAATAACAAGAAAAAGTGAGAAATAAAAGATTAATGGAGGCTGAGAACCTACAACATGCCAGAGATTGTGTTGTGCATTTGACAGACATTATCGTTTTAGTCATAGACACTAGAAACTTATTAATTGCTTCTGGCTGATATGTGTATAGCATGTGAGTGGCTGGGAAAACTAACAATCGCAGTTTGTTTTACTTAGGTATAGCAGTTGGAGGTAGGCCCGGGGAAGTTCAAAGGGATGAAAGACTATGAAGGCTAATGACTCATTTCCTTCTCTATTTATTTTTCCCTAAAAATAAAGAGAGGAGAGAAGAAAAGCAAAGAGTAGAGAAAGGAGGAAAAGAAATCATTTTGCCATACATTTTTACAGTATTCTGCTGATCAACCTATTCGCTCTACGGGAGAAGTTAAGTGCTTACTCCCATATAGTTCTTGGCTTTGCTGAGCAGTTCTGCTGGATGGAAAAAGTCCCATAATTTACCGCATTTCCATTTGCTCTTGAACCAGGAGGAGACAAGTGATCAGCCTAAACTCTGTTGTTTTGTTGTTTGTTTTATCTTACTTGTCTTTAAGGAATCCTGTCTTAAGATTTAGAGGGTTGAATTATTTTAACAGTCTAAAAACATTATTACGTATTAAGGTTAGAAGTTTGCTATGAAGATTCTGCCATAGTACTAATTTCCTTTAATCCTGTCTCTTCTGCTGTCAAAATTTCAGGTAATTAATGATGACTATCATGTCTTTTTAAGTAAATTCTTAAGGGAATTAATTGCTAATTAAGGGTTCTCCCTTCTTCAGAGAAGAAATACCGTCAGCCTAAATGGGAGTAAAAGACAAAATAATTCTCCAGTCTGTGGTGACATCTACCTTTGGTAGAGTTCATTTTCAAACTCAGTGTCTGGAGATGAAAGAGGAGAGAGAAGAGAAGATGAAGCAAAAGAAAAAGAAATACACCACAATATCCAAGCTGTGCCTGGGACTGATGCAATTCTTCCCTGCAGTTACCATATAAGAAAATGAGAGAAAAGAAAGTATGAATGGTGGTCACTGTGGAAAGACTTAAATTCCTCATAGATCAGAACTCTGGGAGCAGAATTTCATGACTCGATTCCTAAGAGTGACTTATGTCTGCAAAATAACCCCTTCTTCCCCAAATTTCTGATTTAGTGTTCAAAAATAAACCATCTCACAGACGTAAACTGATATTTCTCTGGAAGAAAATTAGACCAAATCTTATCGCTTTAGATGATAAATGCATCTTAGATTTTGCTGTTGTTTTTGGTGAAACATACCTTACATAAAATAAGAATGCAGGTAGAATGAAAAAAAGAATAGTATAAAAGTATTGATTGACCTGTCAGTTTAAAAACAAATTTATTAGTAACTTTGAGGGCTCAGCATATCAATCCTTGCTCAGATCCCCTCACTCCTTCCACTAAAAGTTAATATCATCATGGATACTTAACTAACCATCCTCTTATTTTCTTTAGTTTTATTATGTAAATATATGTCCTTGAAAAAATTATGGCTTAATTTTCCCTATTTTGTGTTACATGTAAAGACAAATATTTATCTTTGTTCTGTGATTTTGTTGTTTCACATGGTATAATTTTTTGAATATTAAAAACTTTAGATGTATGTAGTTGGGTTATATAGAACTTTGTTGCAACTACACAATAACTTATTTACCCATTATACCATTGACAGACATTTGGGCTGTTAACAGTTTTTGCTGATAAAAAAGATGATGTTATATCCATTATTATAAACATCTTCTGGACACATGTGCAATGATTTTCTGAGTATATATCTAGGAGCGGAATTTCTGGAACATAATGTAGACACATGGTAAACTTCATTAAGTGACACCAAACTGTTTTGCAACGTGGTTGTACCAGTTTATTGTCCTACTAGTAACTTAGGGAGTCTCATTTCCTCTTTTGTAAGATGCCTGCTTCTGTCTTTAATGAATTTTTCATTTGATTAATTCTCTGGTATATAGTTATGGGTTAAATTTCTGCATGTTAATTCTTAATTGGTTATATGTGATGCAGACATCTTCTCCACAATCAGGCAGTTTGTCTTTACATTCTCTTTATGGTCAGTTTACGATGCATAGACATGCTTAATTTTAATGTAGCCAAATTAATCATCTTTTCATGATCTGTGCTGTCAAATTTCTATTTAAGAAATTATTTCCTACCCCAATGATTTTAAAGATATTGCCAACTAAATGTTTACAAGTTTTACCTTAGACACTTAAGTCTTTAATTTACTTTAATTTTTGTGTGTGTGTGCACAGTGGAAAGTAGGTATTCATTTTTATTTTTTCCATATATATGTAGTTCTTAAATTTTTTGGATTTTTTTGAGGAAGATTAGCCCTGAGCTAACATCTGCCACCAATCTTCCTCTTTTTGCTGAGGAAGACTGGCCCTGAGCTAACATCCATGCTCATCTTTCTCTACTTTATATGTGGGACGCCTACCACAGCATGGCTTGACAAGCGGAGCATAGGTCCACACCAGGAATCTGAACCAGTGAACCCCCGGGGGAAGAAGCAGAACGTTCGAGCTTAACCACTGATCCACCAGGCCAGCCCCCATATATATGTAATTTTAACACACCATATATTAAATAGCCCATCCTCTCCCACCTAACTTGTATCATTCCTTCAATCGTAAGTGATCTATAAATAGGAAGGCCTATTCCTACGCCCTCATATGTCCCAGTGTTGAATACCACATTGACATAATTACTATAGCTTTAGCGTAAATCTTAATATCTAACAGGATGAGTTATCTCGTTTCCTTCTTTAAAGAGTCTTTTGACTATAAATTGGGCCTTTTTTTCTTTTATATACATTTTGTATAATTGTGTCAAGTGCATCTGCTTTAAAAACCCTATTTGAGATTTTGATTTCAATTACATTGATCAAATTGGGCAAAATTGACGTCTTTCCAATATTTAGTTAAGTATTTTTAATGATTGAATAAAGTTTTCTATTTTACTTTATAAAGGAGATGTTAAGTATTTGTTAGACATAGTCCTATATATTTTACATATGATTTAAATGGTATCTCAGTTTACAAATATATTTGAGCTGATAGTTGATTGTGTGGAAAAATGGCATCGATTTGTAGATATCAATGCTTTACCCAGCTACTGATGAACTGTATATGTAGATTTTTTTAATGAAGACATATTATTTGTAAATAATGACAATTTGTTTCTTCTGTTCAACCCTTACTTCTTTTGCTTTTTTTGTGTTATTGTATCATTTCAAACTTTTAGTATAATGCTTTATAGAAATGTTAATAACTGGCACCTTTAAATTGTTACTGATTTTAAAGGAAACACATTTGACAGTTTACTTTGAAATGCAATGTTTCTGGCTTTCTTGTACATAGTTTTTTATCAGGTTAAGAAAATTCCCCTCTCTTTATGTGCACTCTACTTATTTGGCAAGAGAAATCACTTTGAACAATATGTTTGTCACATTCTTCAATTTTTTAGCACTACTATTTTATTCTATTTGAGCACAGTTAATTTTTGATTCTAGGAAAATGCATACAAGGTCAGGCAAGTAACAACTCCCTGAAGGTTTGAAAAATAGCCCTAGGGCATGTCATCTAACTCAGGTTAATCTTTAAGTGACTCATTGAAACTGCACTTAGCCTTTCTGTGTCACAGAGGGGGCGTGAGGAACCTCTGCTCCAGAGGGAAAGGGAAGAAAGACTGCAATCTCCATGTGGTTTCACATGTACAGTTAACTGAAAGGCAAAATAAATTCTTTACTTAAATAGTTAAAAATAATTGACAGTTTATAAATTAATTAAAATTTGCCTGATGCTTCCAAGTTATGATTCCCCTTGGGTTCTAGAAGATTATCTTCATTTTGCAGATTAG
This sequence comes from Equus quagga, assembly GCF_021613505.1. Classification (NCBI taxonomy): domain Eukaryota; kingdom Metazoa; phylum Chordata; class Mammalia; order Perissodactyla; family Equidae; genus Equus; species Equus quagga. Next base: position 17,867,871 of record NC_060269.1, read on the forward strand.
CAAGAGACAAATGTTTAGCTATATTATAAGACTTTACCATGTCACATAGCCTAGTGACAGAATCAGAAGAGGACGTCAATTGTATTATCTTTAATTCCCTCCTACACTGCTACACAATTTTTCTATGTGTCTGATTCTAACTTCAAAAGATTTCCCTTACAAAAAGAAAAGACTCCAATTGAATTCTCACATAAAGTCTAGCATTAGATTGCTTGATTAATGTGATTAAAATGGGTTTCTGTAATATTTTATGAAGTGCTTTTAATTCCATTAAGTTCTTACATCCTTTCATCATCCAAGGCATTTGTTTAAATTCTAAAATTTTCTCACAAGTTCCTCACGATGTGAATTCTGCCAAAATCTGTCACTTCATTAAGCTGAGTTGTTCTCTTTCACTCTACAAGTCCGATGTGAGAAGCAGCTTGTCATCTTGAGCCGCAGAAGCACAACGTTCTGTGTGATCTCTGACGAACTATTTCTGGGAAGGGCCCAATCAGTTTGGCAGTCCCTTCAATCGTGCTGTATCAGAGGCTGAGACGCGTCCAGCACTGTCAGCTGGTCACACTCGGGTCTAGGCCACTTCAATATTTCTAGCTTCCTGAGAGATTTGATAAGGCATAAAGGATATTGCCCATCTCTAATCATTGTTCTCGTGGAGTCCGTTCACCTGTCCATTCAATTCTAGGGACATTGAAACTAAAGGGAAATACTTCAAAGCTTTTTGTAAACTTTTAAATGTTATATCAAAATAATAGTAGTTTTATTATAATTATATATTAATTTGCATTAAAGTATCATCATATGGTATATACTCTTGTATGTTGTTACATTAAAAATAATAATATTATCATTGTCTTATTTCTTCAAATATGATCACGTCTTCCAGAGCCAGAGATTGATCATAGGTTGGTTATTTACAAACTCTCAATTGTTGAACATTTTAAACTAACGCTTTATCTTAATATTGCTCTCAATTCATCATTGTTTTATTTTGACTCTATAATATTTTTTATCATAGTACGGAACTTCATTTTTAACTCTTTATCATAAAGTTTTTCCTACAGACCGTACAGGCGAATCAGACAAGTCCAGGTGCACTGGCTGCCCCTCTGGTGCCATGAGTCTAAAGATGCTCGGGTGGTTTAGAACAAGTACCTGCCACTGAGAAGAAGGGACCTCAGAGCGCAGACTCTTTCCACAGTGGGTCAGAAGCATCACACTGGTATCTGAAAAACAGCGCATTCATATGACCTGTATCTTCACTTAAATACAAGATTTGAGAGAACATTTCTACTTCCCTCTGTTCAAATTGTCATTTTATCTTTGTGTGGTTGTTTTGGTCCTGAAAGCAGTTCACTAACAGGGATGTTGTCTGGAATTTTGGGCCTATTTTCTGTACAAAGCAATTTTAGAGATGCTTTTAAGTACCAGGTTTTCATTTCAGTTAAAATATCTACACTTTTAAAGATTAATTTTGTATTAATTGAAGACTCGGGAATATTTCTTTTTTAGTTTTTCATTTCTATTTTTCATTGTCAAGCAGATGCAATTAGATATTAATTCTTTAATTACCATAGCAACAAACAGAAATTGATTGAACAATTAGAATTGATTGATTATTTTTAAAAAACTAATTTGAATAGCTTTATAATGTGAACATAACTGCTTTCAGAAAAAGTTCTTACAATGACCTTCTAAATGAATTACTTGGAGATCTGAGATATGTATTTTTAAGGTTGAATATTTTAGCCGAGGACTTACACACACAAAAATATGTCTTGTCTTTGATGTGTGTCCTCCAGAGCAGGGCGGGCTTCAGGAAAGGGACTCCTGGTAATACTGTTTAAAGGACTTCATTGCGCAAAGGGGCAGACAACCAAATCCAGCTAAAGAGTTTGGGCTATAGCTCAGAGAGTTTATTAAAAACGCAAAGGGGATAAAAGTTCTCTAAAGATCACACATTGCGTCTACCTTAAAACTGTGATTTTAATTCTGTGGTGCCGAAACTGGGTCAAATAGCCTACAGTTAGATATGTACTATGTGCTGCAAAATGATGCAAAGTAAATACTTACTACGTTTTGAGAACTAGCTCATTAGTCGGGGAAAGACTATCCTACGCACACCCTGAGGATGTTTGAGCATTCACGTAGGCACATAAATGTTGATGTGAAGTGTCATTCATAGATGGTGGCTGCATATTTTTTCACTGACATAACGATTGAATTTCTATTAAGTTGACTAAGGGCTTTATGAGATCTGTTGGTTTAGGGAAAACACCTGGATAAGACTAATCATAAAAATGGCCATAACTTGATTTTAAATAATGCTTCCCAGTTCAAAATATTTTCACTTTCCCATGGGAGAAAAAAAAAAAGCCTATAAAATAGGTAATAATATTATTAGCCTAATAATGTTATTAGCCAAATTTCATAGGTAAGAAAATTAAGGTTATCATAGGTTGAATTTCCCACCCCTCTGACATGGAGACTTGTGGGCATGGCATTTATGAGGAAGAGTACTTGAGATCAGTATCTGTGGAAGGGAGGAGAAAGAAGCAAGATAGGCAGAGGGAAAAGTGGAGCGGCAATGCAGTCTTAATGGAGGCCTCAGTAGACACCACGGAGGGTTCTGGATCTGGCATGACACTTCAGCGGTCAGATGTGGCCAGGGCATTGGACTTTATCTCCTCAACATGGTGATCCCCAAAGAGGGTGACAGCGGAGGACAGCTGTGTGGTAGCCTTCCCAGCAACTAGGGAATAAGCCCTTTCTTCTTAAAGTGTTATCTGGGTGGCACAACACAGTATCCATGAAGTGGATCATGGTGAAAACTGAATTGACCAGGATTTAAACTGGACTTTACATTTAGAAATTCTATTCCTGTGTTACCACACCATTGTAACTCTACATTAGTGTGTTGTAAATTCTTCTATCATTTTGTAGCGACTTACATAGCTTCACTCTCCATTCATAAACTCAATTAGAACTGAGTTTTAAAATAGCATTTGACTATAAGCAAAGGAGTTTGTTGGCATTGCAAAAATGAAGTAGTATTATCAAGACATTTTCAGAATGCTTATTTTCTGTGCTGTTGAACATGTCAAAATATGTAAAAAGGCAGTATAGAGTATGCATCTGTCTGTTTAGCTATGGCTACATATGCAGTCATGTGCCACCTAATGACAGTTTGGTAAACAACAAACCACATATTGGAAGCAAAAAAACAAAAAACAAAATAAAACAAAAAGTCATATTAATGTGGACGGAAGGCTGTGTTTGAGAGAAGATGATTTCTTCCTCAGAGTTGAGACCACCTGTTGGTGTTCGAATGCCAGCATGGGGATCTTCACTTCTTCATGACTAGCTGTGGGGCTTTGGGTGAGTTCCTTAATTTCTCTGTGCATCATTTGCTTCTCTGTGCTTATACCTACATCATAAATTTGTTACCAGGATTAAATAGACAATATTACAAAGACCCCAAACTAAAAAACCCAATTTGAACTGTTTCTGACACATAGTAAGTAAACAGTTTATTAGAGTTTCCCTCACTCCTTTTACCACTCATTTGCACACTATGCACAGTTTCACACATATCTGTCTCTTTCAGGCAAGGGTTCAGGGGCTAAGAATAAAAGATAAATTTGATTTGGAGGCATATTATATTCAAGCATTCATATCATAGACTACTGATGTTACGTGTGTGTGTGTGTGTGTGTGTGTACACGTATCAGTGAAGGCATTCTTCATGACTCAGTTAACTAGTTAAAAGTAAAATGTCACATAAACAGATTGCCAAAAAGGAGGAAATGTTTGAAAGTACTTAAGTTTCTATTTAACACACATGTCAAAAATTACACCCTTAGAAGATATCATCATAGAACAGTAACTCATATGACTGCTGACTCTTTTCCTACTTTCATATGAAAAATATAGCAATAAAATTTCATTATAATTATCAGAATAACAGAGGATCAAGTTACAGTAGAACCAGCAGACAGAGTCCATAATATCCAGCTTGCTTATTCCTTTATACTTCCAAGAAATATTTACTGAGTACCTGATATGGATCAGACAATGTGTTTTATGTAGGGATAAAATGAAACGTCAAACCAGCAATGTCCCTCTCTTGGGAGAGGAAACTATGAACCAAATAATCACAGAAATAAATAGTGCTAGTCATATGAAGGAAAGGGTGGTCCAGGAGGGCTTTCTGTAGGAAACGTTATTTGACCAAGATCTAAGGGGTGAGAAGGTGTCTACCAGGTTAAAAGGGCTGAGGGTCCAGGCATGAGAACCTGCTGTGGTGGGAGGACACACGATCAACAACCTGAAAGAAGGCCAGTGTGATATTGTTGCTGAGAGCTAAGGAGAGTGTTGAATGAACTCAAGCTGTGCAAATTGGAGAGATCAGACTATGTAGCATCTTGAAATCTGGACTCTGCAATCCGTGTTAAGGATTTTTATCTTATTCTAAAAGTCACTAGAGGATTTTAAGCAGGGTTAGGGGAAGAAGATGGGGAAAAAGAACCTATATGATATCTAATTGAAGTTTAAGGTAAACCGTGAAATGCTACCTTTTGGGGAAGTAATTGAAATAAATAACAAAGTTCTTAAAGGGTAGATACTTCTTTTCCTGTGACTTTTCCCTTTTTCATGTCTCTAGGTGACATTTCTGCTTTATGGTCACTGTGTTTACGAGTTGGGCTGTGGAATTAAATAACAGAGGATCCATATGAAAATATCACACCAGTGTCCACTTACAGAACAGTTATTCACTGTAACAGAACTTTATGTTAATCTACTTTGTCAGTCATAATTAAAAATATAAAGCGATAAAAAACAAGTAAAAGAAAGCCGCTACCCTTTCTTATTGAATATTTAATATACTTTGACTCAGTTGTATTCAGTTTATTTTCAACTGCTTTTAAAAAGGCTCTGTTAATAAGTTTTGATAGAGAATTCCAACTGACCTTCTTTTCCTTGAATTTGGAAGAGGCCTCCTAAAGAAAAGGCCTGTTATAGAAGAATAAGAACAGACTGCAATTTTCCATTGTTTGTAGGGCTGTCATGTTGAAGAGGCAATGGACTCATTTGGTTCATTTCTGGAATATAGATGTAGGGCCTAGAAGTGAAGTTTATGGACTGGCAAAGTAAATTCAGAATAAGGCATAGTTTTCAAGTAATTAGACCTATTTAAGAGCGGAGCTTTCAATATCTAGGAATAGTCTAGCAGAAGCTGCACTTTCATCTCAAATTTTAAGAGGAATTCCAAGTCAAGATTCTGATTTTTTTTGAAGCAAAACTCCATGCATGTTACTGCTTGTCCTGAAGCAAGTCTTTTTCTCTCTCATCTTTCCATAGTAACTCTTGCCTCTGAATTTTGAGTTTCACTTTCAACTGTGAGATAGAACATACTTTTCCCCTTTGCGACTAACGTCTCAGAGCGAATATCTCAACCACCTTTCCCTCAGAAATAAGGTGAATTACTGTAAATATCAAACATGAAAAAAAAATCATCGAAAGAAGTTAAACTATGTTACAAAATGGAAAATTAACTGATTTTTTGACAAAGTGCTGGTTGAGTCTGAGGCAAATGAGAACATTGTTGGCATTCGCTTCGTTATGTAATCCAGTTGTTTGTATGTTATTAACCTTGTTTCTCTTTTCCTTCTCACTCTAATATGGGATTTAAAGTAGCTAGAGCAGGCTAAGTATCAGAGATTGTATACTGTAAACTGAGAAGGTCTAATAGTGACCGGGCAGTGGCTAAATTAGTCATAGATTTAAATAAAGTCAAACTGAAAAGTCTGTGAACTCTCACTTCAAACCCTGGTTCTAGACACTGTCTCAGGTAAACATGAGCAAGTCACTTGACCTTTATCAGTCTCAGTTTTTCGATCAGTAAAAATGAGCATAATAACATTACTCAACACATGGGGATTTTGTGAGGATTAAATAAGATGGTTCATATATCAACACAGCACTTGGTATATTAGTAAAAAATAAATTTTCCGTATTAATATTATTATAAAGTACAATATCTTATTCTACTGCTCTAATTTAGCCAGCAGGTAAAATAATTTCCTTTCTTGGAGTATCGTTTTACTTGAGATTTTAGCATAGTTTACAGGGAAAAGAGCACTGGGTGAAATTCTAGCGGTTTACTGGCTTTCTTCTTCAAGTGGCTAGAACATTTCAAGAAAAGAAGGTAAAAGAAATTACCACAGAAATGACATACTCCAGACTGACTTAAGTAATATGTGACACAAGATACACCTAATCAGATATAGATGGGTTTCAGGCATGATTCTAGGAAAAATATGTTGCCCATTCGTTAACTACAATTTGAGCTCAGGGACTTTCCTTTAATAATCCCTGAAATGAATAAAAATCAATACTTCCGAAAATGATTATTTCATAGGTCCTGAACCAATGCATATAATTTACTAAATGACAGAAACATGCAATCATATGTACATGCACCCACCTGTAACAGTGTGATATACCAGTATAAAGTTCTGTTTTAACTTCAGCCCTTTGCCACCAAGGAGTTACAGAAATTTTTACTGAGGATCCATTAACTAAGTGTCTCAATACGGGTTCTATTCAGGAATTTCCTCTATCATCATTCTTATTCTGAAAATTTTAAATCTTCTTTGTGTCTTATCCTGTCGACCTCACATCAGAATCCTTACTGGACCCATCATTTCTCTATTCCAGGACTATAACAACATTAACTTTTACAATTGACAGCTATTGAATAACTAATATTTAATGTCATTTTCTTACAATATTCTAACCTTGAAAGCTAGAGATAATATTTCATTTTTGTTGCTGAAGAAACTGAGATTTGAACAGATTAAGTTATTATTCAAGGTCATTGGGCTAATGAATGTCGAAGCTACTTTAAATTCAGTCACTATGCCAATCCCATCTCTTCTCTTTGGCTGAATAACTAAACAATCACTTACCATGAGAAGCATTGTTAATCTCTTCTCATCATTCCTACTACTATTCAGTCACTCATTTAGAAACAGTTAGTAAACATCTAATATGCACTAAGCACTATTCTAGCTTCTGGAAAACAACGGTGAGACCATAAACAACGTTCATATTCTTCTGGGCTTTTAGACTCTTGGATGAAGAAAAATAATAAGAAAGTAGGTTAAAGAGTCACTATAATTCCAGATATTTACAAAAGCTCTGAAGAAAATAAGAGTAATGGAAAAGAAAGTGAAAAGAAAGGCAGTAATATTACAAATATCATGTTAATGTCTAGGATATAAGTTAATGTCTCTCTGAGGAGAGAATATTTAAGCAGACAGGTATTAAGAAGAAAGAAACAAATTGTATGAACATGGAGGGAAGAAGGTTCCAGTCAGAGCTAATAACAAGTAAAACATCTGAGGTAGGAATAAACTTGCAGTGTTTGAGTAATGACGCAAAGGTCAAGGCGCATAGTATGTAGTGAAGGAGAGCGAGAGTGGGTTTCGGTCAGGTAGGGTCTTGTCCACCCTGCTATAGAGTGTGAATTTCATTCTGAATGTCACTGGAAACCATTGGAAAGTTGTAAAAAGAGGAATCATATGATACTTGTTTTCTATTCTAGAAGTTTTGTAGGAACATGGAAAGAACAGATGCAAAGAGAAGAATTAGGTGGCTTTTGCAAAAATCTAGGAAATAGCATCAGAATCAGTGGGTTAATATCTATAAAATGGATTTCAGTGTTTGTTCTTTCTTGAATTGATAGAAGGATCCTGATGCTGCTAGAGTAATTTTACAATCATAGAACCTCTGACCCTTCCCCCTACAGAAAAAGAAAACTGGCTGCTTTGTGTTATTTAATCCAAGTTTCATTTATCTTACTATGTAAGGGGGAAAATTAATAATTTCATCTGAACTTTGGTTTTTATGTATATCTCTAGTGACACAGCAGGAGCAGAAATGACTCAGAATCATTTGTCAGCTATAAAAATGCACCCATGTGACCTCCATAATTTAGATTTACGGTGATGATGTGACACTGAAAAGCGGAAATCATATGGGTGCATTGAGAAATCAGTAGGGGGTGGAGCACAGGTGGCATTATTTATTTAAATTTAGGGGAAAACCTACAAATAGAAAGTAATAATTCAGAAAGGAAACAAAAAATTATTCTGGGAACAAGAAGACATTCAGATAGCTAGTTTGCTATTGTTAGTTGGTGGAGGTATAAAGAAGAAGGGTTCTTGGCATTTGTTAATAATTCATGGTTATCATAAGGTTAATCTTTGAATCTTGACTATTCTGTCTTGAGAGGATCCATGGATATTTATTTTTCTTCACTAAGAATCGTTTAGGGGCCGGCCCCGTGGTGCAGCGGTTAAGTGTGCATGTTCCAGTTCTCGGCAGCCTGGGGTTTGCCATTTGGATCCCGGGTGTGGACATGGCACCACTTGGCATGCCATGTTGTGGTAGGTGTCCCACATATAAAAAAAAAAGTAGAGGAAGATGTGCGTGGATGTTAGCTCAGGGCCAGGCTTCCTCAGCAGAAAAGAGGAGGACTGGCAGTAGTTAGCTCAGGGCTAATCTTCCTCAAAAAAAAAAAAAAAGAATCATTTAAAAGGCACATCTTACAAACATTTGTGTTCTCAGATTAAATCAGTAGATATGTTGGTAACAAATAATCTTGAAGGAAACATGTATATCACAGTGCTGGACAAAGTCATGTCATTTGAATATACCTGTATTAAAAATAGTTTTAAGCTTTGCCACAACATAAAACAACTAATACAAAAAGAAATGATGCGGGCCAGCCCTGTGGCAAAGCGGTTAAGTTTGCTCCCTCTGCTTCAGTGGCCTGGGGTTTGCCAGTTTGGATCCTGGGTGCAGACCTACACACAGCTCGTCAAGCCGTGCTGTGGTGGCATCCCACATAGAAGAACTAGAATGACTTGCAACTAGGATATACAACTATGTACTGGGGCTTTGGGGAGAAGGGTTAAAAAAAAGAAGAAAAAAGAAGATAATTTCTTAAATTAAACATTTGATTTTGACTTAAGTGTAGATTCTCATGCAATGGTAAAAAATAATACAGAGTCCACACATGCATTTTCTACCCAGCTTTCTCCAAAGGTAACATCTTGCAAAACTATTGTACAATATGGCAGCCAGACATCACTACAAGAGTTCTATCATTAAAACTATCTCTTTTGTAGTCACATCTACCTCCCTCTCCTCTCCTCAGTTCTCTAAGCATTCTTGACCACTAACCTGTTCTCTATTTTTAAATTTTGGCATTTCCAGAATGTTATATAAATGGAATCATACAGTATGCAGGCTTTTAAGGTTGACTTTTTCACTCAGCATTATACCCTGGAAATTCATCCTATCTGTTGCAGGCATCAGTAGTGCATTCCTTTTTATACTGAGTGGTATTCAATGGTATGGATGCACACAGTTTGTTAACCATTCACCTGTTGAAGGACAATCAAGTAATTTTCAGGTTTTGACTATTATGAAAAAAACTGCTGTAATCACTCATGCACAAATTTTTCTGTGAAAAGCAGCTCTCGTTTCCTTGGGAAAAAGTGCCTAAGAGTGCACACAACTTGGGTGGTGGTTGCCTGTTTAGTTTTATAAGGAATTGTCAAACTGTTTTCCAGATGTCTGTGTCATTTTACCTTGCCATCAGCAATATGTGAGGCATCCAATGTCTCTATGTCATCACCAGCATTTGGTATCATCATTATTTTTTATTTTAGTCATTCTGATAAGTGTGTAGTGATGTCTCATTATGGTTTTAATTTTCATTTCTATAATGGCTAATGAGGTTGAACATCTTTCCACATGCAATCATGTGTCGCTTAATGAAGGGAATATGTTCTGAGAAATGTATCATTAAGTAATTTTGTCATTGTGCAAACTTCATAGAGCGTGCTTACACAAACCTAGATGGTATAACCTACTACACACCAAGGCTGTATGGTACTAATCTCATGGGATCACCATCATATACGCAGTCTGTTGTTGACTAAAATGCTGTTATGCAATGCATGGCTGTACTTGTTTGCTGTCATTATATCCTCTTCTGTGAAATGTCTGTTTGTGGTCTTTTTCCCATGATCCAATTGGACTTTTCTTTAGTGTTGAGAGTTTATAGTTCTTTATATATTCTAGATATAGTCTTTTGTTGGAGATGCAGTTTAAAAATAATTTCCCCCAGTTTGTAGCTTGTCTTTTCATCCTTTTCATTTGGGCTTCAACAGAGTAAAAGTTTTTAATTTTGATGAAGCTAAATTCATAAGTTTTCCTTTGATGGATCATGAGTCTTTTTTTCTTTCTTTCTTTGTTTTTTTTTTTTGAGGAAGATTAGCCCTGAGGTAACATCTGCCACCAATCCTCCTCTTTTTTGCTGAGGAAGACTGCTCCTGACCTAACATTCATGCCCATCTTTCTCTGCTTTATATGTAGGATGCCTGCCACAGCATGGCTTGATGTGTGGTGCATAGGCTCGCACCCAGGATCCGAACTGGTGAATCCCGGGGCACTGAGCCAGAATGTGCGAACTTAACCACTGAAGCACCAGGTTGGCCCCTGGATCATGAGTTTTAAAGCCAAGTCTAATAACATTTTGGCTAGCCCAAGACTCTGAAAAATTTCTTCTATGCGTTTGTAAAAGTTTTAAGTTTTATAGTTATGTCTATGATCCCTTTTGGAGGTTCATTTTTTCTTTCCCCTTTGGATGTCCAATTGCTCTAGCATCATATGTCAATGTCAAAAAGGCTATCCTTCATTCATTAATTGCTTTTGCACTTTTGTCAAAAATCAGTTGGGAATAATTGTGAGGGTCTATTTATGTGTTCTCTTTTCTGTTTCACCGATCTATGTTTCTATCCCTTTGCCAATATCACAGTCTTGATTATTGAAGCTACATATTAGACTTTAAGATCAGGTAGAGTGCTTCATTCCACTTTATTCTTCTTTTTCAAGATTCTTTCCCACTATTCTATGGCTTGTGGCTTTCCATATAAATTTTGGATTAAATTTGTCTATACCTACTAAATATCTTGATGGAATTTTGATAGAAAATGCATTTAATCTTCAGATTAATTTAGGGAGAATTGATGTCTTTACTAGGTTAAGTCTTCTAATCCATGAACATGGTATTTCTCTCTATTTATAGTTTTCAGCATATAGATCTTATGCATTCTTTGTTAAGTTTATATTTAAGTATTTCATGTTCTTAGGAGTGATGTTAAATGTTATTGTGCTTTTAATTTTAGTTTCCACAAACTTATATTTAGTAAATAGAAAAGCAATTGATTTTTGTGTGTTGATCTTATATCTTGCAAATTTGCTGAACTCACTCTTGGTCCTAGTGGTTTTGTTGTTATTGTTGTTTTTAGATTCATTGGTATTTTCTACATAGCCAATCATCGCATCTTCAAACAGAGTCAGTTTTACTTTTTCCTTCTAATTAGTGTGCCTTTTACTGATTATTTTCCCTTACTACAGTGGCTAGAACTTTCAGTACTATATTGAATAAGAATGCTGAGTTTGAACATCTCCATCTTTTTTCTGATCATAGTCTTTCATCCTTAAGAATCCTGCAGATTGTTTTGTAGGTGATCTTTGCAAAGTTAACATAGTTCCACTCTATTTCTAAGTTACTGAGACTTTTTTTAAATCGTGAACGGATGTTGGATTTGTCAAATGTTTCTTTCTCCATCAACTAAAATAATCATATGATTTTTCTTTTTCAGCCTATTGATATGGTGGATCACACTGATGGTTTTCAAGTGTTGAAATAGTCTTGCAACACCTGGAATAAATCCCACTTGGTCATGGTTTATAATTTTTTATACATTTTTCATTTGATTTATTAATATTTTATTGAGCATTTTTTTAATCTAAGTTCATAAAATATATTGGTCAGTAGTTTTTATTTTTTGTATTGTCTTTGTCTTGTTTTGCTATCATGATAATACTGCCCTCGTAAAATGAGCTGGAAAGTGTTTCCTGTTCTTCTATATTCTAGAAGAGATTGTGAAAATTTGTGTTAAGATAAGCTGTACTTAACAGAGACTAAATAATGGGGGCAGAACTTCAAATAGCATGCAGCCTTGGGCACCTCCTCTTTATGACTCTATTAGAAAATATGTCATCCCACTAAATCTAAGGCCTACCTATATTTTTCTAAAACATTTTCATTCTTTTAATTATTATATCATTGTTATGAATTAGATTGTTCATTACTTTCTAGACGGCGTTTTGATATTAATTATCTTAAAAATACATGGAATCCAAAAGTTTATGCATTAAATTTCTTCATTTATCGCATCAAGTTATCTTTAAGGTCTATTTTGGTGGAAATTCAGAAATACCTTCTCTTTCTTCTCTCCTTCCTCCTCCCTCTTAACTATTCCCATGAAGCTCTTTTTTGTTTGTTTCTTCAATGCCCTCTCTTCCCTGCACACTGGTCCTGTTTCTTCTATGTACAACCAAGGTCCTCAAAGTTCAACCATGCTTCAAATGCCATCTTGGTTATATCTTAAGGAGTAGCTTAAGTCTTTTTGATTCTTCAGAGTAGAGGAGATAAGATGAATCATCCCGTCTCTTGCTAATATTGTCCATTAGCCATAACATGTATTGGATTATGAGAAGTAGTCTTGATCTCTACTTTTTATACCTCCAAGTTTCTAATGGGGTGGTGGGGGGCACGTGCATGGAGAAGGAGTTATAAAGCTGTTTGAAATGAGCAAGGGAGAAAATAAGACTAGAGAAAATAAGTGAGAGAAAGAAATTGGAGATAAACACTAGAAATTAGAGAGGCAAGATTGAAATCTAGGATAACAGGGACATTCTCTGATATGGTTTCAGTGGCTGAGACATAGTAGATGATCAATAAACATTTGTGACATGAAGTGATGTGAATTAGAGTTAGGAGAGTACAGTGTTAAGGAGAGAACAGGCGTATGAGGCATTGAGAAGGAAGAGTATAGCAAGTTTGGGGACCAATTGGATATGGGAAGTCAAAGATAAACCTTTTCAATGATCACAATAAGGTATTGAGTCTTGGAATTATAGAGGTATGAGACTCAAAAGAAAATTATAGAAGAGGAAGAAAAGATAATTTAGATTCTTGCTTCACAAAGTATAGTCTACAGACAGTTATCAACCGTGGACCTGGGAACTCATTAGAGATACAGAAACTCAACCCCTCCTTATCCTTGGAAACCTACTAAATAAGAATCTACATATAAATAAAACATTCGAGTGATTCGTACACACATTAAAAGTAAAGAAGCACTGATATATGATTTATATAAGAAAAAATGTGGATGGTAGCAAATTTAAAAATTTTTTGGCAGTGGCAAAACATTTATTATAAATTACTTGATGACATGTTCAGTAGTCCTGATGTCCAATTGTCAACATAAATGTTTTAAAAAATAAACATTTGTGGAATAAATGAGTGAACAAACAAAAAGCAGGTTGGTAATAGAGAAACAGCAGAGAAAATAAAGTAGGGAGAAATGACTTCCCAGTTTGCCCGGTGTGTTTGCCCTTACCTGACCCAAATCTCCACGGTCAGACTATCTGCTCCACCTCTCTTGTAACAGAAATTGCAAAGTCCTTCTCCTTTCTCTAATCAAGACCTTTCTGTGCATCTAAGTCCTAATGTGCTGGCAGCAGAAAGCCCCATTTTAGCCTTCTCTACAAGGATTTAACAGAGAAGGCTGTGCTAGGCACTGCTTTCTTGTTATTTCCTTGATTATTCCTACTTGAAAGTGAAACTGCCTATATTGAGAGTGACTTCAGATGGAGATGGCAGAACTATCCAGACAGCAGGGATCTGGAGACCAAGCTGCTCTGGGCAGTTTCTCTCCCGTGATTATGCAGAACCAGTCTATGGTACAGCATTCTGTCACTTGAAAGTTGTTATCTCTTAAACAGGGGTGGGGATGCGGGCCTCCCTTGATAAGCCATACTCATTTTGTCACAGATTATTTCAAATTTCTCAGCTCATATGTAGAAGTTATACGATTTTTGACACAAGGGAAAATGAAGCAATGCCTTCTAGAGCAGATGTCACAGTCAATGTCATAAGATGCCAAGAGCCCTTGAAGGTTGTGGAGTTTGTAATGGAAAAGAGTTGTTTCTATATTAAATAATATACCACTTTGAGAAGAGTAGAGTTTTCTGAACTATATAATTCTTTGACTTTTCTATGGTAAATCAGTGCTAAAGCCCATGGTAACGGTAAAGGGATTTGTGGCACTGGTTGTGGAATAATGAGGTCAAACAAGGTGGTCAACCACATCAGCCCTACAGGTCCTCTGGCCAGTGACCTGGGTCACTACCATGACTTCCATGTCATCAGAAAGTAAAGATTGCAAAGCCATATTGAGAATGCACAATTTATCTCAATAACTTTCAAATCCTTTCATATGCCTGCCTTGAATATATTGATTTTATTTTTTAACAACAATTGACACACTAAGCTTTATTGTTTACATTATGGTAGACTGGACAAAATGAAGACAATGAGGATAATGACAACCCATTTAAACTCCTGTCATGAATCACTGTATTGCAAAACTTCTAGTAGCTTAATACATTAAAATGCGAATTACATTAAGTAAGAAATATATTTGGATTTTTGCAGACCAATGCAATGTCTTTTTAAAAAATGTTGATGTGATCATGCAGTTAATTCTGATAGTAATTCACAAAAATCACATTTTTTCATGCCCTTTTCCACAATCTAGACTTGGAGATTGCAGTAATAGAGAGGTATGAAAAAATAAAAACAAGTTGAAGTGCTCAGAAACAAGTATCTTTTCTAATTATAATGCATCAAGGTGCAAAAATTTCATTCAGAAAAGCCAACCATTGCTATAAGCAGATAAATAAAACAGTTTTACAGCACTTTTATAAACAAAACCAGCTAGTCTTTACTAAAAATCATTTACGTATGTACAATATCTATTTTAGAAAATTAGTGTCTTTGTGAAAATGATTCTGAAAGTGTTCGCTTAATACATATTATTAAACCCATATAAAAAATTAAACCATTTTCAATGACATTCCACGTTCAGCTTACATTGGGAAACTGCACTTGAAAGGTAAATAGGTCAATTTAATTGCTTTTCTCTTAAACTAGGGATAAGGCAGTTTCTGTTTCCACGGCTCTCCTTTTTACCAATTCTGCTTCTCTTGTTAATGTTATCACAGGCACATTACACAGATGCAGCCTGACCTGCCTGCACATTACGACCTGGCTCTCTTGTCACTGGGAAGACGGGGAAGAGGTCAGAGACAGTACAAAGAATATTTTTTTAAATGTGTTGCTTCTCTAAAATCTGTACTAAGCCATTATGATGTTAAGAGACATATAAGCTGCTCCATTTAGAGTCAGCATTAATCGCTGTGTAAGAAATCACTCTGCATTGGAAGAACCTGTAAAGTTTCCCCTAAAGTAGAAATACGTCCTTCTCCCACATGCAATCAATATGATTATGGTGCAAATACGCTTCTGAAGATTCATCTCAGAGGTGGAAAAAAAACCCACTTCACATCACATCATAACGGTGACCAACATAGGATAATAAAAGTTTATTTGACAAAATTCACAGAGTTCTCCCTTTGGAGAGGCTGCCAAAGGTCAAAGTGGAAACAAAAATGGAAAAGACTAGGAACAGTGAAGTTGAGTCCGCCAAACATTTAGGCCAGGAAGTATTTCAACAAGTTTTTAAGCAGCCAATTTCAGTAACTTGGTGTCTCTAATTCATCTTTCTACAGGCAGGGAAGATTTGGAGTTTAAACCATGAAAAATGGAATACCCTTAAAAAAGGGAAATAGCTTGAGCCAAGAGTTTCTTTCTATGAATTCATATTTTATACTCGTGCACAAATGTGTATAGTACTCTGTACAGAAGATGTCCTTCAGTGTGGTTCCAGGGGCCTTTGTCAAAGAACATGTTGATCCTACTATAAACACTAGAGATCATTCCATCTGTACGAGAAACAACTATGCATATGTTTACGTAGTGTCAACCATATCAACAAAAACACAGCTATTGACACTTGGCTAAATGATAGGCTTTCCTGGTCAGAGATGTAATCAGAATATGGCTTACAAAAGAAGGAAAAATATGCAACTGGCTTTTATATTCACAGAAAAATGAATTGTTCAGTGTGGCAAATATGAAAGGAGTTCAAATTCCAGAGAAGGGAAAAATGTCAAAATGTTATAAGTCTCCTGAGGTGCAATTTAATTACTGCAGCAATTTTAGAAAAATAGAGTCACAGAGTGAACAATGCTGCCATGGTTTCTAACACATCAGCTCATATATATATCATTTTTCTTGTTTTCTTTCCAGTTGGAGGTTTCTTCAAGTGAAGAAGCTGCCCTCCTGTTCCAAAACCTGCAGGGAGGACCGGGCACCCTGTAAGACCAGCCGCTCGGGACTGTGATGCTAGAGCTGCTGAAGCTAATGCAGGTGGGCTTGAGCTGCCAAAGCTTGCACTAAGATTACTGACAGTTTATTTTTTCAAATCCAATTGTGGCCGTAATGGTGCTGTTTCTAAAATGAGAACTAGTTCCAAAACTTTCAGTTTGAAGACCCTAAGCCACTTACCTGGAACTCAATGCCAATACCCGCATTGAATCTGTGTTAAACTACACCCCAGAAGTGGCTGAAGCACTGTTGCCAGCCTTGCTATCCTAAGTGTTGGAGTGCTGGTGATGGCTGCTTCATTGTGTGTCACTGAGAAGGGTGGGTCTAATAGTAACCCTGGGTGCATCCTGCCACTTCTTGGCTTCTGCTGGCCTGACTTCAAACAGATCTATAGCATCTCCCAACATTTTTCTGTAGTGAAGGTAATGTTCTTCCAGCCCCTTTACCTTTTTTTTTTTTTGAGGAAGATTAGCCTTGAGCTAACATCTGCCACCAATCCTCTTTTTGCTGAAGAAGAATGGCCCTGAGCTAACTCCGTGCCCATCTTCCTCTACTTTATATGTGGGATGCTTGCCTTGGCATGGCTTGATAAGCGGTGCATAGGTCTGCACCTGGGATCTGAACAGGCAAATCCAGGCTGCCAAACCGGAGTGCGCGAACTTAACTGCTGCGCCACCAGGCCAGCCCCACACCTTCACATGTTTAATAATAGGCTGAAGTTGTACAGTCAAAGCTACAAATTTTTCTCAGTTTCCTGCAGAGCCCTTGACAAATCTTGGGAGGTTGCGTGAATTATTTGTTTAAGTGGCAGGACAGTTTTCCAGTTCTTCAGTCTGCTGTGTGTGCTGCTAAAGCTGCACCTGAAGTTGCTGAGCTGTGATTGTGAAGCAGTCTGAAGAAGCTCTATGTATTTTCATTTTGAAGTCCGGATAATAGTTCCTGGGTTCTGAAAGCTGTGTCTGCCTTGTTTAGCCCCTGAGTAATTTCTATTTTCAAGTTGTTGATATTGAGAGTTCTGCCTTTTTATCTCATCTGCTGGCAGCCAATGGCAGAAGTTGCTTTAAAGCCTTAGTACCTTCTTATACTTTAATCCTTGCTTTAAACATTTCTTTTTGTATCCATTTTTGTTCTTTCACAAACTTCTGAAGATTTTCCACATCCTGGACAATGACGTGAGGGAGATTTTCATCCTTTGGTACTTTTTTATCATCTGATCATGTTCCCTTTTTATCACTTTTTATATGATGAACTACTAAAATCTACATCACTAAGGTCTTCATTGGCCACAGTGAAATAGCTACAGCAGTTACCAATGGCATGCCGATAGCATCCTGTCCAAATTTGGATGTTGCTATGTTTGGATTTTGGAAAAGCAAACCTCCTAAAGCAGCTAAGGCTGAGTGTAAGCGTGAGCACACGTGGAAATCGAAGTGTAGGTCTAGCCAGCCCTAGAGAAGGGGTTGTTGATGTGGTTGTTGTTTTTGCTGTTGTTCCACCCAAATCATGTGGAGTAAATCCCATGGAAGCTTCTGGAATTGATAACAGAGTAGGTGAAACAGTGCCACCACCAGCTGAGCGCAGGTAATAAGTGGAGTAAATGGTGCAGCATTCGCTGCAGGCCTACAGATTCCTAAACTGGAACATGTCATAGCTGCAGATGTTGTGTCTGGCCATTCCCAGAGTTAAGCCAGTAGTTACAGTCACTGGCATTCCTGTATTTTTTCCTTCTAGAGTGAGCCCAGTGGCAGGCTCATATCCAAAAAGCACAGTTCCCAAAGCTTTGAAGGAGCAAACGTGGATGCTGAAGTTGCAGATGTAGAATTCCAAAATTGAAACCGCCAGAAGAAGCTCAAACAGACCCTGGCACTTAGGAGTCTGTTCAGTGGGTCTTTACTCCTTGAATGATTACAGCGTGGGGAAGAGTGGTGGCACTAGCCTCCTCTGTCCCAGATATGATTGTCTCACGGGTGGCTGTGGTGGTGGAGCCCAGTGTGATGCAGATGCCCGTGAACTTGGCTGGGTTCTCGCTGCAAGGGATTTGAGACCAGGCTTTCACACACCTCAAAGCTCAAAGCCTCACACATTTTCAGACCCAAGCTGTCAGAATCTTCCAGCCCCAGTGTGGAAAGCCACAACTAGGAACACATGCTGATTTTATTTTGTATCACATACTGGTAAAAATTTAACGCAGATATCACCTAACTTTTAGTATTCTTGTCTCTAAAATAGTAAGTAATCGTAAGACATTAGTAATGCCATTATTGTTGCTTATCTGTCTATAATTTTCTTTTTTAGGTCACCGTATATTTTCTGTTATCACATAATGTTTTGAGTAAAGTTTTCTCCATGTTGAGTAATTTTCTTCTTTTGTTTCCTCCATACTTCTGGTTTGCGGTAAAAAGACATTTTCTTTGATGCTTCCGTCTTTACAGAAGTATGTAAATAGACTTAAAGTTCACCTCTTAGTCATTGTTAACTATAAACATCACTGTTGTTTCTTGTCTGCCTTTCTAGTCCTCTCTCTATCCTTGATATAATTTACTTTAACAAAGGGCTCTAGCACTTGCTAACATAGTTTTGTATGCAAGGTTTATTCCCTTGTATTAGTCATCTGCTTCGTATAATTACATAAATTTTTAAGTAATTAGAGCAGAGCTAACATTACTTATCTGTACAACATCAGTGAGCTAGTTTTTTCAATAAACAAAATATACTACTTCAGATTGATAAACCATGAAAGGATTTTAATATTTTCCAAAAAAGGGCCTTGCAGACAATACTTTAATGATGTTTGTATGCATACCAATAGCTTTCCATATTTATTGGAAAAAGCATTTTTCAAATGAGTTTCGAAGCTTTAGATTTGAATGTCAAGTATGAGTGTGGGCCCTTGGGAAATTTTTCTTTCTTTCAGAACTTCACTTTTTTCTTCTGAAAAATAATAACTAATATTCACTAGAAAGAAGTTTGAAGATGTTAAATAAGGTAATATTTGTAAAGCAGTCAGCAAAGACCTTGACTCTTAGGATGAGTTCCGGAAACGTATAGTCCCTCAGTTCTCGCTTTTATGTAACTGAATCCTTGTAAATCACATCATTGTTATTGTTTGTTGTGAAATACAAAACTATACTTTAGTACTTGTAGAGTAATGTGGTGGGCTTTTTTTTCTTTTTTAGTAAAGACCTCCACATTTTTATAGTGGGAAGTATTTCATTCTTGGCTGTTTTTCTTTTCCCAGTACAAAAGATTTCCGTGAATTGTTATTTCAGTTTTACTTAGCTGTATAATACACTTCTTTTAATGGAAAATATTAAATACAAAGAGTTCACTTTAAAGATCTATCATGTGATTTACAATGTATTCTTTGCACGTGGACATGTAATCTTCTCTTTACTAAACTTTAGAAAAGACTAATTAGATCGGCATTTACCTAATGAAAGTGCTTTTAGTACCAAAGTGACATAAAAGAAATAAGAACAACTCTCATTAGCTTGAAGAACAGTTTGATTCCATTTAAGAGCATATGCTATGTATTGCTTGCCCTGCTCTGGGTTCTAGAGACATCAATGAAGAAAACAGAACCTTCCTGTTCTTGGGAAACTTACATTCCAGGGGGTAGTGGGGGGATAGAAGACCAGCAAAGAACCAGCATCTCGAGTAGCGAAAAGGACTTTGAAGAAAAATAAAGCTGGATGATGAAAATATTATCTGGCACCGATGAGGACAGGGTGTGGTTTTAAATGGAAGCCAAATCTTCTCTGATAAGGAAAATGAATGAAGTGAGGGAAAAAGACATAATAATATTTTGTGAAACTGTGTTTCAGGCAGAGGAAGCAGCAAGTGCACAGGCCATAAGATGAACGTGTGTTTTGTGCATTTGATAAGCAGAAAAAAAACCAGCCATATGGCAGGAGGAAACCAGCGGCAGAGGAGTAAGACATGATACCGTGGAAGCAGCAAGGCCCCAAATCACATCGGCCACGTAGACCACGGGCTGCACTTTGGATTTTATTCCACATGAAACCGGGAGCTTTTAGAGAAGGCTGAGCAGAGAAGTGGTTAGATCTCATTTTTGTATTTGAAAGATCACTGCCAACTGTGCAGTTAACTGACTGGGAAGGAACAAGGGTAGAAAAAGGGAGACTAGCTAAGAGCCTGTTATGTTAATTCAGCTGCTACCTGATGCCGGTCTGGATTAGAGAGACCGGGTAGAGAGGTGTGAAGCAGTAGAATCTAAATACTTTTGAAAGTAGAGCAAAAATAATTCCCTTATGTGAGACTGTATATGAGATGTGAGAGAAACATTTTCTAAGTTCCTGGAAGAAGGCACAAAATAGGAACTTCTTGGCTCAATTAGTGTAACAGTCCAGAAGGAGACCAGGTTCCAGGGACCTATGATCAGTATTCTGCTCTATTGTTTCATGATCCTCTTGGCGTTATCATCCCCTATCGGTGGGCCTTACCTTCAGATGCCCCATCTGTACGGCACACTATTCAGAAGGGAGAACTTTTCTTCCAAATGCCGTCAAATGAAAATCATAAGCTTCCCTCTGTCAGATGCAATTAGATTATATCTCTAGACGTGAGCCAATCACAAGGGACGGGGGAATGCCATATGCTGAGAGGGCTTCAGAGTGTCCTAACAGTGGACTCAGTACTCCAAACGTGTCTTAAAAATCCTTTTTGTTGCATCAACCATCTACTCAGAAACTTAAGTCCTCTGGAAAACCACACGTAATCTACTAATCTACTTGACATCTCGACTTTAAAAGCTATTTGGTTAATTAGAGTTGTGTTAGAACTGTGCAATAAGTATGACATAGTCATCTCACACCAATGCTTTTGCTTGTGTTTTCCTTCATTTGGAGCCCCCCTTCCTCTTTAACTTGTGTTGTGTTGTATATTATTTCTGTATCTATATTATAATCATCCTCGGTGACAAGCAGAAGCCCTGCTTCCTCCATAAAGGCTTCCATGAATACTTCAGCACTCACTGCTCTCTACGTTTGTCGATCACCACATTGTATGGAGCATCTAGATGGTAGTCTTTCACTTAAGTAAACTCTATGTAATGTAGGTTTTGGAATTCACTAATTGAGTTGCATGTGTCTTCTTTCATTAGATTTTGAGAGCCAAAACTGAGGGGAAGGAACTAGGACAAAAGCTAATTTTGAGGTCATTCATAGGGAATCCTTTCGGAGAACATATTTGTCTTTGAATAAATATTTAATAGAGAAGATAGCAACATGCACTTATTCTATTGGTAATTAACTTGTAGTATTTTACAAATATAGATTTTGATTCATTGATGCATGACTAGAGCATCCCCTGATTACTGCTAAGTATGTTTTGCTACCAATAAGCTGGCATATAGATGATCTCTAGATCAAACAAGAATATTTATAACAACATTAAGGGAAAAAATCCATAGAGTAAAATGGATAAATTACAGCCTTTATTGACTTACTAGCTTATTTTAATTACACTTTTGTATTCTAGTTACTTATTGCCAGAGAGAAAATAAGGAAATACAGAAAAAGAAAGCAAAAAAGAGTGAGAAAGAGAAAGGCGAACAAAGAAAGAGAGAGATTTGAAAACTATTTCTAAGCATCTACTATTCAAAAACAGATATATAGCCATTAAAAATATTTTCCTAGTGATGCATTTTTATATAAAACATCAGAAAGAAAGCATGATCCAAAAGGATGATACATGAAAAAAATAGATTGCACTTTATGAAAATTAGAATTTTTTTTTGCAAAAAATACTGTTGAGAGAATGAAAAGACAAGCCACAGCCTGGGAGAAAATATTAACAAAATACTTCCCTATTAAAGGACTTGTATCCAAAACAGACAAAGAACTTTTGAAATTCAACAAGAAGAAAATAACCATTTAAAAAAAGTGGGCAAAATTCTTAACAGACAAGGGCTGGTCCTGTGACTGAGTGGTTAAGTTTGTGCGCTCTGCTTTGGCAGCCCATGGTTTCACTGGTTCAGATCCTGGGCCTGGACATGGCACCTCTCATCAAGCCAGGTTGAGGTGGTGTCCCACACAGCACAACCAGAAGGACCTACAAGTAGAATATGCAACTATATACTGGGGGGCTTTGAGGAGAAGAAGAAGAAGAAAAAAATAAAAGAAGATTGGCAACAGATGTTAGCTCAGGTGCCAATCTTAAAAAAAAAGAAAGAAATCTGAACAGAAACCTCACCAAAAAAGACATGCTGGCAGCAAATGAACATATGAAAAGATGTTCAACATTATTGTTAATTAAAATAACAAGAAGGTGTTATTAGATATGTATAAGAATGGCTAGGGGTCAGCTCCGTGGGCAAGTGGTTAAGTTCCTGCGCTCCGCTGCGGCGGCCCAGGGTTTGGATCCTGGGAGCAGACATGGCACCACTCGTCAGGCCACGTTGAGGCGGCGTCCCACATCCCACAACTAGAAGGACCTGCAACTAAGATATGCAACTGTGTACAGGGGGGGTTTGGGGAGATAAAGCAGGAAAAAAAATAAAGATTGGCAACAGTTGTTAGCCCAGGTGCCAATCTTTAAAAAAAAAAAAGAATGGCTAAAATTCATAACACTGACAGTATCAATTGCTGGCAAGAATGCAAAGCAACAAAATTCTCATTCATTGCTGGTGGGAGTGCAAAATGATACAGCCACTTTGGGAGACAGTTTGTCAGTTTCTTACAAATCTAAGCATGACCTTACAATATGATACAGCAGCCCTGCTCCTAGATTATTTACCTTATTGATTTGAAAACGTTTGCCCACCCCAAAACTTGCATGCTTTCTTCATAATTGTTAAAAACTGGAAGCAACCAAGATGTCTTTCAATAGGTGAATCGATCAACTGTGCTACATTCACACAATGGATTATTATTCAGCAATAAAAAGAAATGAGCTATTAAGCCATGGGAAGCAATGGATGAATCCTAATGCATATTAAGTGAAAGAAGTCAGTCTGAAAAGGCTGCATAATTTACAGAAAAGGCAAAATTATAACAAAGGTAAAAAGTCAGTGGTTGCCAGAAGTTTTGGTGGGGAGAAGAAAGGAGGGTTGAATAGGTCAAACGCAGGGGATTTCTTAGGGCAGTGAATCTTCTGAATGATACAGTAATGGTGGATACATGAAATTGTGTCTGTTAAAATCCATAGAGTTTTACACCACAAAACATGAACCTTAGTGTACGCAAATTTCCAAAAAAAAATCATTTAGGAGACTAGAAGACCCCAGGATGGAATGTAGAATGTGATAGAAGAATATTGTGTATTGCAAATAAGTGAAACTACTTCAAAAAATGTTGCAACCGAAGTAACTTTGGAAAAGAGTGGAGTTTGTTGAGAGTAAAATCAAAAGGAACTGTACATTATTACTGTGCTGTATTCGATAAACTAGTTTCCTATGGCTGTACAGGTTAACAATTCTGTGACCACTTCATATGTGCACTCAAATTGATTGATTAAGTCGATGGGTGAAGGTTGGTTGGATCCAGGCTTTCTCACTGCCGGAGTGGTAGTTTGCAGATAAGCAGGGAGAGCAGGTTAGAATGATCCATTTGGTAGTGAGTTAGAGTTGGGGTCATCAGAATGAACTCAGATTTAGTTTAATATAGGCACAGAAGTTTATATACGGAAATACTTATAGATATGTGTAGATTCAGGGGTTAGCATACATACATAAATCCATTTCCTTGCACTGTTGACTGAGAGGACCTAGAATTAATGACACACCAATACCAATAAGCACACCTAGCACTCAGATCTTGGTTTCTACTATTGTTCTCCAATAAAGGCAATGAGGCTTCTTGGATAATGGCTGATTTTAAGACTGGGACAGAAAATACACAAGATGATCCTGGAGCATCTTATAGTGCCGGGACCTAAGAAAATGCTTAACACACACACATATACACACACACATAAGCTAGATCAAAAGGATACAGGAACCAGTTGAAGAGCTCCCAATGGTCAAAACTGGAACCATTTGAGCAACAAATTAAGTAAAGTAGTATTAGATTATAGCTCAGTGTATAAAATGAATATTCATGAGTCCATACTGATAAAAATAAATGATTGACTAAATAAATAAATAAATAGGAGGAAGAGACAAATCTCCTGTGCAGAAGAATTCCAGATAATTCGTGTAGATATTGTGCCCTCAAGTAACATACTCCTCACTCCTTGCATGTGCATCTTAGAGTGACTTCCTTCCAAAGAGGGCAGCACGGAAAAGGAGGAAAGAGTCATTTTTCAGCAGAGAAACCTGAAAAACATTGCTTTAGCCAGGTGCTTACGATCAACCTCATTGGTGATAAGTCACTATCCTTGATGAGATATGATGAAAATGGTACGTTACTTTCGTGATCTTGCTCCTCAAATTCCATAACCCCAATATAATCTTGAGAAAAAAATCAGAAAAATTCCTATTGAGGGTCAGTTCTCAAAATATCTGAATGATATTCCACAAAACTGTCAAAGTCGTTAAAAACAAGGAAAGTTTGAGTAACTACAATAACCAGGAGAAGCCTCAGGGTACATGATGTCTAAATGTAACGTAATATCCTAGATGGACTCCTGGAACATAAACAGGACACTGGTAAAAACTAAGGAAATCTGATACGCTATGAATCTTAGCTAACAGTAATATATCAATATTTGCTTATTAATTGTAAAAAATGTACCATACTAATATAAGATACTACTAATAAGGGAAAATGGATCCAGAAATACGGGAACTCTCTGTATTATTTTCACAATGTTTTGCAAATCTAAGACTCTCCTAAAATAAAAAAGTTTATTTAAAAATAATTTAATCCCTACTTCTCAATAAAACCAAACCAAACATTATTGTCCCTTAAGAATGAGTCAGAAGCTCTAAGTCAATGTGTTGTAATAACAGGCTATGTGATGCATAGTGATGCTAAAAGAGAACAATTGTACAAGTGGTTCACCCCTCTAAGCCAAACTAATTTCTTAAGAATCCAGAACAGACTCTGTCTGGATGGCAATGCAGTGATAACCTTGGAATGTGGCAACATCTGGACGGTCCTTTTCTGTCTTTTTATATTCTGCCTCTAAAAACATCCGACTGAAGATTTCATGGCAAAAATGCATTAAAACATTCTGAACAAAAACATTAATAATATATTAAAATGGAAGAGTTCTAGTTCTGACAGAAAAAAGCATTTGTCATCAACATAGCAATAATAATACTTATTATTGAAACCTAATCTTTAATGGTAAAAAACACCTTTGTAATTCAGGCCTGCAGATATTACTTCCATCAGTGAAATCTTTCGAATGCCCTAAATAATTGAGTGTTCAGAAGCCAGCAAATCAAACTGAAGCTAGAAGCGTTGTTTGTACAGGTGGTTTGCCTACTGGGAGTCAAAATTCTTACTTCTGTTGTCCATGTCAATTATTCTGAGACTTTGTCCATTTAGCATCTGCCAGTTTTTATAACAACAGAAGACTCTTTTTAAAAATTGCTGACATAACATTTATCAAATTATCCCAAGAGTGATGTTCTCTTTCCAAATAAATGGAATCAAGAGTAGGGAGAAATGATTGGATAATTAAATATTAGGTCAGTTATATGATTCTCTCAGATTTAAACATTTAAAATGTGTCAACTAGAATTATTAATAATATGCCATCTGAAAGCAATCCTTTCTGAAACACTTTAGTTTCTTTATAAGGAGGAGCATTTTTAAAACACTCATCTCCGGATTTAGGACTTTTTGTTTTTGCTTTCGATTTGTGAAATTTTGATTCTTATGAATCTCGAAACAGAAGAAATTACGGTTCTTTGAAATGTATGTTTATCACTTAATTTTTAAGTATTACTGGAAAATTAGATTATGTACATACAGAAACACATAAACAAGTCTAGTAACTATGAGAGCTTATTGAATATTTCTTAAGTAGGGATTCTCTAAACTTTGGCTTTTGGATAAAATTAACCAAAAAACCCAGGAAATTCACAAAAGCCTACCATTTGACCCTGGCTTTTACCCTGGCCCTTGGATTCCCAAATATCTGAGTACCCATTTAGTGTCCTTTCTGACAACTCTGAACTTGTTCATCATCGATGATAATGTGATCATTGTCATATCTGATTACTAAAAATGATATTAGTATTTTATTATGTTACTTGGGTTATTATTATTAATAATTAAATATGTATTTTCAAATACTGAGATCATTCTTGGTGTAACTTGAAGTGAAAATCTCATTATGTATTTTATATGTTGAAATGCAAACAGTCGTTTTAAGTATACATTCATTTGTTTTGCAAAAGGAAAAAAATACTGTCATATTTGATAATGCTTATGATGCTGTGAATTTTGTTTTGAAAACTTTAAGAACTTTAAAATAGACAAGTTGAGAAGTATTTTAATAATTGATGTAATGACAATGTATTAGCTTGAAAATTAGGGAGACTATTTCTATCCTTTTGAGCTATTAAATGTTTTCTGTTTTAGTATAAATCACACAATGGCATAGTGCCAAATATGTTATTAGCATAATTCCAGTCTTTTAGAATTATTTGGTATATTAGCATTATAGGTAGAAAAAATAGCCTTTAAATTATGCTTCTAATATTTTGTCATTTAATCCTTTTTAGGTCATGAGTCTCTAAAGAACGATCCTATTTTGGAATTGTTCACATATTGTGAGGATGAACTTAAAGCAAAATATCAATTTTAATGCTTCAAAAATTCATGAAGAGGGAAAAAATCTCAAATCACAAATAATAAGTATTGATTTTTAACATTAACCACTTTGCATTTGGTCAAATATGTGGTTTGGGGGCACATCCATAAATAGTGTCAGATATTGTTCTAAGTTCTTTGTATTTATCATTTCAATAAATTCTCAAACACCCATTTTACAAATGATCTAAATAAACATCATAGAAGGATAGGTTGACCAGGAATAGATTAAAAGTATTGTCAATTATTAGCTCAAGAACTTAGAATCAATGCATAGTGGATCAATCCAGACTTTAAAAAAATTTATTTTAACAAGGGGCAAGAATGTCTCCAGAAGGACACAAGAGTTTCTTGACTGGAAATATTAACCTTATTAAAGAAATGGCTGCTCAATGGGTTAGAGGCTGGGGATAGGGTGAGGATTGCTCAACCAGGAAAGCATAGAAATAGGAGAGATCAGAAACAAAGGAAGGTGGCAGCCATTACCCATCTAAGTGCTGAGTATGAGAAGTGACCATAACATTGTACTAGTGAATCTCTGAATCTTGTATCCAACTGCGGGCATGATGGCTCAGCATTTACTTCAGGGGTACAAGCTTCCATCTCAGCTACTCACAGATCTCTACTGGGGAAGCTTCTACTTTCCCCCTAGTAATTACACACAAGAAAGAAGTTTAACCCCAGAAGTAAACATTCAGAATTATCACACAGAGCAAGAGAAGGCAAGGAAAATACAACAGCATTTGGGTGCTACAGCCAAGCATATATACCTTCTGCCAGAGGGGAGAGTGGGCGCCAGGTCAGCGAGGTTACATAGCAGGTGAGCCCACACAGGACTTATAAATCGTTTTTAAAATTGAGAGCCCCAAACGCTGTAAGGGTCTCGTTCTCATTGACTTCTGTGATAATAATGCTGCGTACACAGGCTTCTTCCGGGGTGAGAAAGGTCACATGATTCATTTTGTGGAAGCTGGAGGCTTCAGAGTGCTTTCTCCTAGGATTGGCAGCTGAGCCGGCCTGAAGAGAATAGTAAAAATGCAGAGTTGCATCAGTACAAAAAAGTAGTGAACCAAGATAGTACAGTACAGGAGGAGCTTCTTGTTGCCTAATTCTTATTCTGAAACCATGCTCTCTGAGCAAGCTAATGAATACAGCGTGCCTTCCCCAAAGGAGTATCAGCCGAGAGAGAATGTTCTGGCAGAGGACTCAAGTGCCTGGTCCCCTCATTGCAAATTAATAAATCAGGGCTTTGATTTTTTAAAATCAGTCCCTTGAGCTTATTTAATATCACTAGGCACCTTAGAAATAGACAATGAGGTTTCAGAGTCTGGAAAGGCTGAGGGCCCGACTCGGAGCCAGGCAAGTCTACCAAGGTAAGGAGACTCTAAGAGGTCTGCTGGAAGGCAGCCTGCTGGCGTTCCCAGCCACACTCACTCTTCTTCATGGCTCAAGCCAAGTCTGATCATTTTTCCAAGGTGAACTCTGCAATGGGTACTTTGTAGTAACAGAAAATTAAAATAATACTGTTCATTTGCGCAGCTTGCTGTGGTTTAAAACATGTTTGCATAGAGTTGATCACATTTAATAGAGCAGTTTTTCAGCATGTTTATTGTTCCACTCATTTTACAGATGGAGAAAGTAAAACTCGGATGGGTGTCAGGTGGCCCTACATTTGCTCCCACATTACATTTTTTTCCTTCAAAAATACTGACCTCCGATTGATCTGGGTCCTGGTTACACAGGTGTGTTCAGTTTGTGAAAATTCATCATGCTACACGTTTATGTAGTGTACATTTTATACAGATAATTATACTTCAAAAAGTGATTAGATGTTTAAATAACGATGGCTAGAAAGGAAAAAAATACTAATGCTTCCATTGTTTTATTTATCTATCTTTAAATGTATTTAAAATTCTTAAGCTTAGTACAGTTAATAAGCTTGCCAGCATATTTTCAGCTGAAACTTGGTCTGATTCAGTACAGATAATCCCTTCTTCTAAGTTTTAAAGCTATCTATTTAATGGTGCTACCAAAATATAGATTCTCGGCTATTTAAAGACTAACGATGAAGAGTAGGAGAAATAAATGTGAGTAGACCTACTACCACATACTTGAAGAACCTGAAAACCTTATGAATAAACAGGGATCATAAATCATATTAAAATTCTTAGGATTCCATTGGCTTGGACAAATTGTACCTGGAAGTGATAAATGAATTATTCACAGAAATATTTTCAAGAGTTAGATGACCTTGCAGATTAAGGCTCGTATGTGGGGATGGATAAGGAGATGGAAGGAGTGAGATGGAGCAGTTAAGTGAATACATATGTGACTGAATTAGACTAGAAGGAAAGTACACAAGGGTTTAATCGGAAGATCAATTCACATGCCCACTTCCCACGTTTGAGGTATTTCATAAAGAAGAATTATAAATCCTCTCACTGTTTCCACTTCGTTTGTAAAGACTAGTCTGGAAACACCCTACACAGAGAGGTGATTCAGCCTCGGACATCGGAAATTATAAACATGTCTTCTGGGTCTTTTTAAAGTAACCAATGAATACCAGGCTGTGAATGTAGGAGAAAGTAGGAGTCAATCAGGAAGTTGGGGGCTGTTACACAGGAACACACAAAGGGTCATTAAATCTGCCATAAAAAAGTAAGGTCTTCAAAAATAAATAAGTAAATAAAATTTTTTAAAAATTGGGGAGTAGGACGGATTCTCTGAGGAAGTGACATTTCGGATAACACTGGAAAGGACTAGGATTCAGCAACTGAGTAAAGCGTAAGACCCATCTCACCCCTACCAGCAGGAAGCGGAGCTGCCCCCAAACCAAGTTCCTCTTTTAAAGAGGTAATCCCTTGGATACAAAGAAGCGAGTTATGAATAAGGCCTTCTATGGAAACAACCCCTGCAAAAATCTTCTTCCTTGGATACATTCCCTTCTGTGGCAGTCATACAAAACGAATTTTTAAAACTTTTACTTCTTGCCCATCTTAGGTTTAGAGGGAAAGATTCTCCATCACATGTGCCTTTGCAGCCACCCTGCAAAGCCCAGACAGAGCTCCCCATAAGAGTCTCCAGGAAAGGAAAGTAGTCTTCCTGGATTGGTTACAGCTCTATGCTTGAAGAAAACAATAGCATAAGAAGCCAAGAGAATGAATTCTGTGGCCCTTCAAGAAACCCAGTTAGGAAAGCCCATCGAACCCACTGGCTATTTGACCCTTGGGCCCTGAGTCTCTGATGTATTTTTCTTAGCAAGAGGTATCCTAATAACCCCAGTAGGAAGTTTGGCCTGAGCTTCACAAGGCTGACATAAAATGGATGTTTTTTGCCTCTGTACCTAGAAAAGGATGACTTTTGAGTTACCTGGATTTATATTTCTTTGTTTATTTTACATGTCCTTTTCCCAATTCTCTTTTTGAAAAATGATCTTCATCAGTGCTAAAAACTTGTTGGAAGTGGTTCATTATTCATCTGTCATCGTTGCAATGTTAGGACTGGAAAAAATAGAGCAATTCTTTTGTGAACAATACATTTAGAATCCAAGACTGTTAGCAAATACAAATTTGTCTGTATGCTTTGCATGCCTGTATACTCTGTATATCAAAAGCTTCTTAACTCATGTTATGTTTTAGGATTATCTCATCAAGAGACAGAATTTATCTCCCTACTCATTAAATCAGGCCTCGGTTGCTTTTGTTAACATATTGTGGAGGAAGTTATGGAGTACAAGTTCCTAGTTTATGCCTCAAGAAGCCTTGCATGCTTGCCCTCATTCTTTTGCTTCCCCATCACTATGTGTTTACAGGCCCAAGGTCGTCTGCTTAAAGACACAAGGCCCAGAGCCCAGTCACTCCTGCGGCCTCAGCCAACAGCCAGCCAAATAAGGGATCTGTTAAAGAGATCATTCTAGACAAGCTAGACTACAAATTAATTTCAAATACATGAACAAACCTAGGTAAGATCAGGACTATGGCCCAGTTGACTCATAGACTCAGGAGCAATAACAAATCCTTGTTGTTTTAAGCCACAGAGTTTTGTGTTTATTTCTTATACTGCAAGAGGTAGCTGATGGAGAAATTGGTACATAGAAATGGAATGCTATTGACTTAAAATAGAGACTCTGGTTTGAGAGCAAAGCAAGGAGCAGATAATGGAAACATGGTGAACAAATACTTAGTAGAGGCTGGAAAAGCATGAGACGTTATTGGAGGCTGCAAAAATAGAACCTCATGTTATAGCCAAAACAATTGGCAAGACTAGACCAATAGATATGCTCCTCATAAATTGTTGGTCTTTGGCAAAATGATTTCCAGACAAAATGTTGGAAGTGTCAGTTGGCTTCTTTTCCCTGTAAATGGTAAGATAGTACGGGGACAATACGAGTTAGAGCAGAGGTCAGCAGACTTTTTCCATAAAGGGACAGATAGTAAATATTTTTGGCTTTGTGACTATGGAGCCTCTGTCTCAACTATTCAACTCCGCTATTGTAATGCAAAAACAGCCAGGGACAATGTGTATATAAAAGAGCGTGCTTATGTTTCAAAAAACTTTATTTATGGATGCTGAAATGTGAATATAACATAATTTGCATGTATCACAAATATTGTCCTTCTTTTGAACTTTTTAAACCATAAGGAACGTAAAAAGTAGTTTTAGCTCATAGTCCATACAAAACTAGGAGGTGGGCTGGATTTGGCTTCTAGGTCTTAGTTTGCCAACCTCTGAACTAGAGGAAGAGCTGGCCAGTTTTCAAGGAGAATTTAGAAGTACATATGAAAAAATAAAAACAAAACTATTTCTCATCTTCTGTCTTCCCAACCAGTAAGAGTCTCAATATAAAATAGGTTCTGAGGACAAGATCTAATCACACGTGCTGTTATAAGACCCTTTATTAATATATGTCGGCACCTAGGATTCCCTTTCAGCGAGATAACAGGGTTTCTAAGAAACCTAAGAGTCTTGTGTCACAGCCTTCTGACACAGCCAAAGCAGCTGTACACAGATCTAGAGAGATGCGCGTCTCCCAAATATTGTGGATTTCGCTATTAGGATGGACTTGAGTCTGATTCAAAGGAAGTCTACAAAGTTTTTAGGTGACTTGAACTTTCCATATCACTTCATTCTCTTGAATCCTGCTCAGCTAGCAGATGAATAAATCTCAACTAACAGGGAGGAGAAACAAGTCACCTCAATCGACATCCAGCAAACTCCTAGAAGCCTAGCTGCTAAGGTGATTCACAGAAAACCACAGATGGGGAGGGAGCCTGGCCCGACCAGAACAACCACCCTCCTGACCTGTAGACTCCTGAGCAATAGTGCGTCGTTACTTCTTGGTCCGCCAAATTTTGGGATGATTTGTTGTACAATAATAATAGCTGATAGAGAATGTTTCATTATTCATTTGTTTATGTTAACGTTTTGGTTAGGGAGCTTAAGTTGAAAAAGCAAACCATATTGAAATATTCCTTATGGCATAATAATTTAGAATTGATTACTATTAATAAATGCTAATCAGATTTGCATTGGCTGTAAATAATAAAAAATTACTTTCAGCTTCTTAAAATGAAAGAATAGCTTAGTCTTTACTAACTATATGTAAGCAGTATACTTGACTAGACTTTTTGAAGTCTTGTCCAGCGCAGTGAGGGAGGATCATGAGTGTACAACTAGACCAAGTGTATAGGGTATAATTTTCCAGGTCATGAGGCTTGCTTCTTATTTGAAAAAAAGGATTTATATATTGCTTTTCATTATCGAGTTATAGGTCTCAAGGTGCCTTTGCCTTTGGGTGTTAATGACCATATGCTCTGCTTAATTATATTTTTTTAACCTAAAATATAAAGGCAAAAAAAATGTAAGTTGCAAAATGTAACTATTTTGATGTTTAAGAGGAGGTAGACCATACATTGAAAGATAAGTCCTTTCTCTGTGGAGGGTAAAGTTAATGTTCACTCTGTACGATTTCAGCAGCTCTGGAGAGATATGGCTCAAACAGTTTTCAAACACATTGTAAAAAGCAACATTTTCAGACACTATAAATTTTGTAGCTAAAGTCTGTGAGAAGAAAATCAGGATTGACCCAACAGCAGGTCAATTAAACAATCCCTAATTGAACGAGTCCATTTTTAGGCTTATTTCATTGCTGATAGGAGAGAAAGAGGGAAGCTTGTACTGTTTGCTCATAAAATACCCAATGCAAGAATTTCATTGTCTATACCCGTAGGTCCTTTAAAATCACTGTCAACACCAGAAGAAAGAGTGGAATTTTCTTAGATATTTGGTTAGCCTGTGGATTTCCGTAAAATATAAACTGTTTCTCTAAAATAAGCAGAACCAATGAAAAGGAAAAGGAATTTGTTTTAAATGTTCAAACTGGAAAAAGTGACCGGAAAATGCCTCTGGGGATTTTGTTTCTAGTCTATGTCCTCCTAACCATCATTTATGGGCCACTTGAGAGATTAAAGAAAGGATGTTAAAGGCCTGGAGATACTGTAGCTGCACTCGCAAAGTACCAGAATGCACGTAAAAGGCTTGTAAAGCATTTGGTTCTACAAATCTGACATATAAACTGTGCTACAATTGTCTTCATTTCCCCGTCTCTGACTCATTCTTGATATCCTACTCTGGTAATAGAAATGATGACATGAAGGAAAATTAGAAAACATTCGAAGATAGAAATTTCCTGCACTTCAAAATAGTTGTACTTGGTGAAATTTAAAAATGGGAAAATAAGCGTACTCTAACTTTGTTGACGTGACTGAATATAATGTTTTGTTACGGCTTCTTAATTACGTCGTCCTCAATTGTGAGTTTACATATGACTATGTCATCCTTTCTGCAATATGGAGAATAACATGCAATAAAGATTCAAAGATATTATGTCAAGGCATTTTCAACTTTGTAATTGTAAGAAATGTGGAAGGATTGGTGGTAATTGTTCAGTGTTAATGGCTAGTAGAAACTTTATTGCTTGATTGATGTCCTAGGTGAAAGAAATTCAAATTGATTATTACTGATGTCAAATATATTCTGGTATGTCCAGAGTTTATTGCCATTAAATAACTTTATTGAAAAGAATGTCATGTGAAATTGTGAGGAACAATTAAAAAGGAAAAGAGAAACGATAATTGATTTCAAAACTTCCTAAGGATTTACAAATGTAATGTAAGAAACTAAGAGAATAATTAGGAAAAAAAATAGAGGTACAAATTTTGCCTTTGCAAAACAGAGACATAACAAGAAATCATACCACATAGAGCATTGTATCATAGATGATTAACTTTGCTATACTCAAAAGTACCCTACGATCTACTTTCCCCCAATGTTACTTGCACAAGTATTTGAGTATCAATCAAGTCAACTTTGGAACACTGAGTGGATTAGTTTCTATAAATTTCTGGGTTTTTATTGTTATTCAGCTGTGTGTGTTAAAACTAAGAAATAATCATTTGTTGGAGACAGTTTTACAACTAGTAGAGTTTCATGTTGTAAATAAACTGATTGCCAACTTTTATATATCTTATACCTCACGAAATAAACCAAGTCGTATTTTTCCACAATTATTCTTGGGAAATTACTTTTTTAGGTTCTTAAAAATCTTTCAGATTCCTGGGTGCTCTCGTACTTAGTCTTTTGCAAATAAATAAAGTACCACTCAGGGAAGACACACTGACCTAAAATGGCTCATACTGTTGCTAGTTTCTAGATGTTTATTAATATTACAATATTAATAGTATAAATAAGGAGAGATATTTAGATATTTTTGTATATATTTAGATATTTATATAAATCATCTGAAAGAATCATAAAAAAGTAACAAAATAAATTTAATACAGATGTATTAATTATTTTCAAGTGTCGAATATTACAAATAAGACTTTCAACAGTCATTTAAAAAAGCGATGCAGTAAAAAGATAGTGGAGTTCACAAATATAAATAGTTATTTGTGATGTGGGATAGAACATGCAATTATAATACACACAGATTTAAAAATTGTCATATCCCAAACATTTTAGAAGGAAATGAAAACAAAGCACGCTAAAATATTATGATTTATATTTCAAAAAGAGATTCTAGAGATGACAATGGCCTTTGCCAAAGACAGAGGTCAAAATTTGAATAGGTTAATTCACACCATGTAAGAATACATTATTATTTATTATATAATTGTATACATTTATTATTTTATATAAAATATAATTTAAAAATTATAAAATAAATTAATACATGTACAATTTTATTCTTAACTCTTCTTCTTGGGGAAATGAATAACAGTTGTGGCTTGATCTTGGAATAAACAGTATGGCTAAAATGCTTTAGTGATTATTGCCAGAATATTATAAAGTTGAATGTGGTGAGAATTAAATTTAGAGAATAGTGTTGAAATGAAAAATGACTTTGATATTCTGGGAAGTAGGTAGATATTATGGAAAACGTAATTTTTTAGTTAAGAAGAGTGAATTCCAGAAATAAAGATGAGGGAAAGTTGGACTTATTTGAGGATAGTGTAAAAATGATCTTAGAGACAAAAGGTTAGCAAAACTAATATTAGTCATTGTGATGTTTTTATCACTAAAATAGAGTTTAAAGGCTTGGCATTTAGTTTTGCATTATCCTTCTAAGTAAATGTTACTTATTAATTTTTGGCCATTATTTTGAAAGTCTGGTAAGAGTTATGATCTTCTTCCCTAAAATGTTTACATAAACACATCTCTTAGCTAATAAATTCTGAGAGGCTATAGGTCCAAGATTAGAACCTCTGCTTTTTGCCTTCAAGTAATTAACATCCACCGGAGAGCAAGGTGCTTTGTCTCCTAACCGCGCAAATTAGATCTTTGTCTTGGCACTGAAAACTGAAAAACAAGGAGGTCAGTGCAGGCTTTTCTAAACAGACAAGCAAAGGTTCTCTTTAATTACATAATTATCATAAATATTAATTATATTCTTAAGTAGATTTTTGGAAAATATAATGTTTTATATTCCAATTTTCCAAAACATAAACACTCGCACGAACCCAACTTTAGGATTACTAATTCTCTTTTTTAAAAATAGTTTTTTGGTGTTTTTTTCGCTGAGGATTTGCCCTGAGCTAACATCTGTGCCAATCTTCCTCTATTTTGTATGTGGGTCTCTGCCACAGCATGGCCGCCAACGAATGGTGTAGGTCCACATTGGGGAATCGCATGAGGGAACCAAACCCAGGCTGCCAAAGCAGAACATGCCTAAATTAACCACTAGGCAATGGGGCTGGCCCTATAAATAGTTTTTTTTTTTTTTAATATTAACTTCTGGTGTCCTTCCATTGCTTTTGCAGTATTACTGTTTTCTTTCCAATCAAACTAAAGACTTGGAAAGAAGAAACTATGGATTAATTGCTGCAACTCCACCAACTAAAGCAACTAAATGAAAGTGTCTAGGAAGTGTTTGCTATCCCCAAACACATGTATGGTTGCAAACACCTCCTGCAACGGCTACAATTCTGATACCATCATGGAGGCTTCTTGCCTGGGCTTTCAAAACCTCACCCCACTTGCACTGAGTCTAATACTGCAGAGGAATCTGTCTTTCTCTACACTGCTGCTTATTCTGGAAATTGGCTCCTATTAGCTAATAACTGAAAGACAGCGTATTCAGGCTTGTTGGTCCTATCAGGAATCAGCTTCCCAGAGTCCACCTTACAATCTCTGTGTGCTTTCCAGAGCTTCTCATCATCAGAGAGCGAGCTTAAATCCACATCAAGTACACATTCAGTCGTAGTCTTTGATAGCTGAGTGCTCTCTCTGGTAACAGAACTATTAGAGGAAACAGTGCTGTTACTTTGTGAGTTATTAAAACATAATTTAAAATAGTGTATGCAGAGTAAGCTCTGTCCATCGAGAAAACAGTAGTGTAATCTAAAAACCCAAAATGAGAGCATCAAAAGGTACGAAAGCATTTAGAAACGTGCTTGTGTGGGTAGATGTATGAAGCACTATTTAGAATTTTGAGAGAAAAATGGTAGTGTTGGGTTTATTTAACACATTTATTTTGAATAAATAGAAGAATACTATCTGAATATTACTCTTCCTTTGGTTCACAAAAGACGTTTTGTTTTTCAAATGACTGAGCCTAATCTTGAGTGGTCCAACTGATTGGCATTAATTTGTGATGACTCATTTCGGCCTCAGCAGCAAGAGGAGAGATTTTTGAAACTCTTCAGCATAAAAAATGGATTGAGTGAAATATTTGGCGCTCTTATGTCAGTAAAGTTAAAGAGCTGACCTGAAATAATACACTTAAGTCGGTATT
Organism: Equus quagga; assembly: GCF_021613505.1. NCBI lineage: Eukaryota > Metazoa > Chordata > Mammalia > Perissodactyla > Equidae > Equus > Equus quagga. The sequence goes on from NC_060269.1 coordinate 17,905,336, forward strand.
TTGTTCAACGTCTCAAACATTCTTGCTTTTTCTCACTTCCACCCCTTCATCCTGCCTTCCTCCCTCACATCCACCAACCAATATTCTCCCACAATGTCCCAGACTTCACAGCTCTCAGCAACACCACCTCCTCCGCCAACACACATTCACTTAGGCATTTGGTGTTAATGTCTCATTCTTCCCTTTTATAAAACTTATGATAAAAAAAATCACATGACACAAAGTAGCCTAAATTCTTACCCTCAGGAGTTTTTTTCCAATTTAATATAGGTCAAAGCAATAATTTAAAAAAGTTAAACTCTATAATTTTATTGCCCTAAAGCCTCTCCCTGTGGACAGTAGAGACATTTGGGAGACAAAAGTATATCCTATGACACACTACTCCCCTTTTTTCCTTTTTCTGTCCTCAGGAATGACCCTCATTCTTAGTAGTAGACTTCAGCATTTAGAGAATATGTGTTTTCCTTTATTTACATCTTATATTGAACAGGATCATTATTAACATAAAAACAGTTCAAACAATTGTGGCCAGTTACAGATTACATGAAGAGTGAATCTCTCTCTGAATATGAGGCAAGAGGAAACTACTTAAGTAATATTACATGATGTTTTAAAAGTCCTCTTTGTATACAAACAAGCACCGCCAATTTGGTAGGTTTGGGACATTTTTTTAATTTTAAGATATGAGAAGTTCATTTCTGTCAACAGTGAATCCTTCACAGTTTTGGGAGATTCTCAGGAAAAACATCAGTCTAGCTAAACTAATTAGCTACAGATTTTGAAATCTGATTAAATTTAGTATTTTGGAAAATTTTATTTCACCTTTCATTTTTGAAATGTGTATTTAGTTTCACATCTTAGCTGCTAAATTTAACTTTTCACTAATTTTTGAACGTTTAAGATACATCTTTGTTATGGGCTGAATTGTGTCCCTTCGAAATTCGCTGTTGCGGCCCTAACCCCCAGTACCTCAGAATGGGACTGTATTTGGAGATAGAGACTTTAAAGAGACAATTTAGTTTAAAAGAGGTCATCAGGGTGGGCCCTAATCCAGCACGAGTGACTGGTGTATTTGTTAGAAGAGACTAGGACACAGACAACAAAGTCAGAGGGACAACCATGCGAGGACGCAGGGAGAAGGTGACTGTGTGCGAGCCAAGGAGACAGGCCTCAGGAGAAACCACACCTGGCCACACGCTGATCTTGGACTTCCAGCCACCAGAAGCGCGAGAAAATAAATTTCTATTGTATCAGCCACCCAGTCTGTAGTACTTTGTTATGGTAGTCCTAGAAAACTAATATGACCTTTTAGACTAAAAATCGTTTAAAATTTACACCCTGACTTACTATAATCTTCCTTTAAAAGTGAAAAGCACTAAGTCTTCAATCCCTAGAGACCTAAATTTCCGATTAGTTAATAAGACCAGCTTGAGATCAAAAGATCCTCTACGGACCAACATGCAAGCTATCTAAAATAGAAGGAGTAAAAGAGGAAATTATTTGTAACTTTGATCAAAGATCCAAATTCTAGATGCTTGAGACTACTGCAATTTCTTATTTGTGGTTTTCCTAAAAAGTCACTAGAGGTGTGCTTGGTAGCGTTTTCTGCTGTTGTAGCTCACAGTAGTCTGTACATCTCCTTCACAATGTGGGAGGTGTGTCTCTGCCTTGTTTCCCAGATCTGGGAACTCCAGAGGGAGAATAGCTTTGAGAGAAGAGATGGCCAGGTGAAGACCACCTGGGTCAAAGCTAAACCACCCAGGGAAGCAGAATCATCTGTTCCATGTAGACGGATGATCTTGTCTGCTCCTGTAATACCTGTTGAATCAACACCAGTTCCCTCTGGTATCCTATTTTACTCATTTTCCCTAATGCCCTGCACATATCGGAACTTAATAAATGGTTTAGTATGAATGAACGGATAAGCGAATTGATGGATGCCATTTCTCTATTCATTGTGGAAGAGTGGATTCGTAAAGAGTAAGAAGAGAGGAGAATGATGTAAGGAATTGTGGTGGTTGGCAAAACCAAATTAACAGTTTAGCTGTTATTCTCATTATGTCTTGAAATATGACCTATTTATATTTAAAAATAAATCAGAAAGTAGTGAGCATGTTTATCCTTAGATTTACACGATTTTATATATATTGATTTTTAGACATTTTTTGCAACATTAATTTCTGAAGAGTTTAATCTGCCTGATTTATTTTCAAATGGTTTATCATTATTATGAAATCTGAATTGATGTCTGAGGAAAAATGAGAGTAATATTCCACCTTTTATTAAAAAAGAAAACATTGCATTGTTCTCAGATTGAATTAGAGCTTTTCTCTAGATAGCACAAATCAACTTATAATATTGATTTTAGAAAGACCCGATAACATGTACACACAAATACACACAGTATACACACATGTGCAAATTATCTTTCTCAGCTTTCCAAGAATTAAAATTTTGATGTAATGGTGTTAATGTTAAAGGCTTAATTCAAAGAAATAGAGCTTATAATGGGAATGCAAAACACTCATATGCATGTTTCCATCATTTTTTTCTTATTCCAGCTGTTTTCATACCATGTATCTTGCTTAGTGTAATGACCAACTGAGAATTGCAGTGTGTGTTTTTTCTTACGAGAGACTAAGTGACAGACAAATTCATCCCCAAAGCATATACCGGTTCAAACATAACAGAAGGATACAGCTAGCAACCTCTGCTCTGTAATATTAAAGTAGTTTATTTCTCCATATTCTTCCACGTCGATGAAATACTTTTCTTTTGTCATGGCCTGAAAAGAGAACATGAACTCATTCTCAGGTCTGGAATGCATGAAGTCATCTCATCTGGTAGTCCAATTTAAATCACAATATTTAATTTACCATATTACAATTCAACAAAAGTGATAAGCTTTGCCAGGACTGTTCATTGCCTTTGCCCTGGGAATGAACAGCAGAAAACACATTCTTGCTACGTGGATAAGAGACTAAATCTTTAAAATAATTTAACCAGAATAAACCAAGTAATAAAATGAATTTCCAGATCTCAAAATGGCATTAACCTCCGGAAATATGTGTTGAATTCCTATTAGTTTAATTCTTCGGGTGGTTTCTCGTAGTGATAGACCCTGATAATCGCCATCTGTGACACGTGATGTGAGAACCAGAAACAAAATACTTCTCTAGAGGACACACATCCATAGAGGACTTGTGTGAGCAACTTTCAATTCAGAAACTCCATTTTCCCTTCCAAATATTACATTCTGATTCTAAGACAGACAAGGCTTATAATGAGTAGACCACGCTTAAATAAATCTATTTTAAACCATATAATTTGAGATTAGTTTGATGTCTAACGCGAAATAGTTAATAGACTGACATGTGATGTAATAACACTGAATTAATAAACTTTAACTTGAGAGTAAGTAATAATAATAATATAATAATAATAGTAATATTCTTCACAGTTCTGGAGTGAAGTCCAAAATCAATGTGTTGGCAGGGCCACGCTCCCTCTGAACAGAAGAATCCTTCCTTGCCTCTTCTTAATTTCTGGCTTGCAAACCTTGGCATTTCTTACTTGTGGCAACATAACTCCAGTCTCTCCCTCTGACAACACCTGGCCTTCTTCCCTGTCCCTCTGTATCTGCAATCGCTCTCTCCTTATAAGGACACCCGTATTGGGTTTAGGGACCACCTTAACCCAGTATGCCCTCATCTCAGCGTGATTACATCCACAAAGATCCTATTTCCAAGTAGAATCACATTCATTGGGCTTAGGATTCAACATATCTTTTGGGGGGATGCAATTCAACTCATAACAGTTATAATCATAATCATCAATTACATTTATATAGTGCTTCCTGTGTGCCAGGCACTATTCTAAGCACTGTATGCATATTAGTTTGTAGAATCATCACAATGATTCTATAAAGTAGGTACTATGGTTTTCTCCACAGAACAGAATAGGAAACTGAGGTACAGAGATTTTGTAACTTTCAAGTCCACTAATCCAGGATTCGAAATCTTAGCTGAAGAATTGGTGCTTTTAACCATTGTAGTCTACAGCCTCTCAAATAAGATGGGAATCATTCAACGATGCGACTCCTTTTTGAGTAGCTCTTTCATGAAAGAACCTGTGCTTAATGCTCATGCTAGAAGGATGTTGATAAAAACCTGAGACCTCAAGGTACATACGTATTTATTTTCATATGAGCTTGGGGAGATGGTTTGGATCTGGATAGAGATTATTTATCCTTTCTCTGTGACCTTAGACAAATTATTTAACCTTTCCTTGCCTCGGACTTGTGAAGTGTTGAAGATTAAACAAATTAATTATGCATAAATTGCTTAGAATAGTGCCTGACATATGTGGTATTATTATGCTATTAATTATCATTATCATTACTCTTGACAACAAATTCTCAATTATCTATTTTACAAAGGTGAGTTATTTTAGGAGAATTAAACCTATAAAAAAACAAATATCATTTTAATACTACATATTTCACTTCTTCCACTTAAACTTCCTAAGAATTGCTGATTTGCATCAGAATATCTACAAGCACCTAGACTTGGAAGGAAATTCTTCCCTCTCCTGCTGTCTCATGCATTCTCCTGCTCCAAAAGTGGGGCAGAGAAAACCAGAAGGTGAGGTACTAACGAGTGCCTACAGGTTAATGCTGCGACTGCCATCTTTGCCACGTTCCTGAGATCCCCACACCTGGGGTGGGAAGCCACAGAGCTGCAGCCATCCTTGGATGAGTGTAAACACAAGATTTTAAACTGTAAGTGTGAGTTTTCTTGTTATAATGACTCATCCAGATGAGAGAAAGCAATCAAACTCTACAGGTATTTGATTTCCAGAGTTACAGATAGTTTCTTGATTCTTCCTATGAGCCATAGTATGCCATATGCCCTCCTCCTCAATTTTTTGTTCTTTCTAAGAAGCAAAAACCTTCCATATGTTTGGTTTGAAATTAATAAGCAATGATTGAAGTTCATCTAGAATTGTTTTTTTGACATCTTACTTGTTTTTCTGCATTCAAAAAATAAATAACAGCTTGTATCTTTGGTTTTTATATCTCAAAAAATGAGTTATTTGCCGTCAAAATTAATGTGATGATGACTTTTAGCTAGCAAAATGAAAAACTTAGAAATAAGATAGATTTGGGGATGTGACATTCAGTTTGATTGAAAAGAAATCTTGCTTAGCATCTACAATCTGCACACTGTGGTCAAAGTGATTACAAAGGTGGATAGTTAACCAGAAGAAGCGAAGAGAAAAACCCCTGTATGTTATCAGATGCTTGCAGAAGCATATTTATAAAATAATATTTAAATGTTGAGGTACATTTGCACTTATTTTTCCAGGAATAACATAGCAAAGTACATTGAAAGAAGAAATTTTAAAGTCAACTCTTTCTTTTAAAGTTCATGTATAGACTTGGATGCCTTGTAGCGGAGAATAGAAGTTTGTAAAAAAGTGGTGATTCATTCCCATATACCTACTCTGGTGAATATGTATGAATGGTGAAATTGTCCCAGCTTGGAAAATCTCAGCTTGCTTTGTTCTGCTACTTCAAGCTTTAGCTTAGGTCTAAAGTCCAGTAGTTTGGAAGGAAAAATGAGAGAAAACTTCTGTTTTTGCCTTTAAGTAAGAAAATAGATATGCTGTAATTTCTAGTAGTGTTATATTGTTTCCTCAAATATATTGTCCCTTGCCTTTTCTTTCAGTTCAAAAACAGTAGCTTAGGGACAAGAGCAAAATCTTAAGAGTAAGAAAGGAAAAATTCCCCCATCTTAATAAATATACCAGGGGACAGGAAGAAATGAGTCCTGTAGGGGCAGAATGCTATGGATACATGGTAAAGGGATTCCCAAGGATACCACAAAGAATTCCACACGTATATGCTTCCTAAGGAAGATGACTCTGCTACACATTGAAGTATTTAATGCAATTTAATGAAAATAAGCAGATACTACATACCGAAATGCACATATGTGTTACAGATTGGAGCTTTTCATCAGTAACATAATAACTCCCCTTAGGTTTCACAGCCCTTTCCCAAAAAGGCAGACAGACACATGTGATATGGGTGGAAAAAGCTGGCTTTACTTTTGTGAGCTATGTAGTTGGATTAAACTGATCAAAACAGAGGTTATCCGTTTTGTTTCTACTAGGGGATTTTTGGTCTCCTGACAAATTTAATTCACTTTTTATTTTTTAAGTATAAGAATATGAACTGTATAATGTGTAAGTCCACTAGGAAAATTGGACATTTTCTCCATGTACAGGGAAATTGTTTTGTTCCATAACAAATCTATTATATATTGTCTAGGTGTTCACCCTACAAAGATAGATATGTGAATTATGTTTGCACACATTCTCTAAAATAAATAACTGTCCCTGATGATTAGGTATGTTTGACTCTAGAGGACTGTGTTGTAATTAATACTGATGGAGAAACCAGAGTCAGGAATTTCTTTAGCAGATATGCTATAATACATTTCCAGCTTGGGCCTCCTGGGCTCTCTCTCCATAGGTGGCACTATACAGGTGTAACACTTATCGGCTGAAAATAACTCAGCAGGTTTAACACAATCATCTAGACCAGAGGTCAGCAAAATTTTCCTTTAAGAGGCCAGAGAGTAAATATTTTAGGATGTGTAGGCCAGATGCTCTCTGTCACAACTCCTCAACTCTGCTATTTTAGGCTGAAAGCAGCTGTGGACAATATGTAAATGAATGACTGTAGCTGGTTTCCAATAAAACTTTATTTAGATTTAGCCTGCCAATTCCTGATCTAGACATCATGAAGTTTTCAAAAAACTAAGGAGTTTGGTGTGAATTTCCCCACGAATTTGAGTGTCCTTTTGGAGTTGTATTTTTTCTACTTACTGCTTTTTACATTTTGAAGTGTTGATGTAACCACAGTTTAATGTTCTTTGTTCCTGCTCAGTCAGGGATCTTCCCTCAGAAGTTCCTTTGTTAAATTTCTTTAATTAATATAATTGACATATGCTGTTGTATTCTAGAAAGTTGTAATGGAGCTTGACAAAAGTGTCTACAGGGCAAAACATGGTTAAAAAAGGTGAGAGAATTGAGGCATGGGGTTGTGGTCGAATAGAAAAATACAATGCAGCAGGATGAGATGCATGAAGAACAGGTCATGAAAGTCTGTACTTGTTCTAGAAGTGGAACATGTGTCTCTCTCAAAGCCATCTAAACAGCTATGTGAAAAAAAGGAACATGATCAGGTATACAGGTCAGAGTGCTCAAGAGATGAAGTCTCACTGTGTTCCTGGTAAAGTGCAAGGAATGGTTCCTAATTTCAATACGTGAGAGAAATTGTTGCTGTGGTCTCCATCAGGAAAACTATGGTAATGTACTTGTAACTTGTTCTACCCTCAAAAAGATGTTTCCAGTAAACACATTGGATGGTTTCCGAGGGCACCTTACTTGGGTCTTCTGGTAAAAAATAGTGGTTATATTATTGCTTAAATATGACTTTAGTTTGAGGAAAGCTTTGGTGTTAATATAACAGAGTTCCAGCGGGGCAGCAATAAAATGTGATAAATAAAGTAAAAGGGAGGGCTAGGGGTTAGAGGAATAATTTGAATTGAAGCTCATCTTCAACGTACTGAGCAACGTGGATCAGAAAACATGACATGTCGAGGGATCTTTGGAAAAGAAATCAGGCAAAGCCCACAGAAAACGGAACACCTTCTTCCCTATGGTATATGCCTTCTTTTGCTTGAACCATCAGGCAGAAGAAATTCTCCCTCTCAGCCCACGTAGGGAGTGAGGGGAAGGACTGAGAGCTGAGAACCAGTCTGCAACAGGTCTGAGGTTAATATTATACTTGGAGTTTGTACTCAAAGAAAACATGTAGAAAGGAAAGGAGACAGCCAGAAACCCGAATGTAGTGCAACACTGAGACACTCAGCAGAAAGAGGGAAGCCATGGTGTTTCTGAATAAGGAGAGAGAAAAGTCTACAACTTAGTTTTATAATATAGCGAGCAAATATGTGAAGCAAAGAGATAGAGACAAAAAAGCAGTGGAATAGAAATAGCAGGAGCAAAGCCCCTTGAAGATTAGAAAAAGAACTCAAATCTGAAGAATCTTAAAAAAAGACTTCGGAAGTTACCTTTTAGAGAATTTCCTCTCAGAAAAGATGAACAGCTTGGCAGTAACAGGCATGGAATCCACAAAGAAGACAAAGAAAAAATACATACAAGCATGCATACATATATAAGTAATAAAAGAAATGTAAATAAAACAAAATTTCTATTGTAAAATGTTAAAATATAATGGAATCTGAAATTTTTTCTGTTTGTAGAGGACTTGTACTAGTTACTTTGTGTGAGGGACTGCTAACACTTACTGGGGGAAAAGAAAAACACTTCTTGTATATTTACAGTTTCAATTAAATTTTGGAAGAATGTGACTCTGACTCTGAATCTTAGGAATAACGAGCAGCTTTCTTAAGGCCTTGCACCCAGTCAGCCCTGCATCTCCCTTCCCAGGCTGATTTCCTCCAGCACAGGATGCTCCCCCCGACAGCTCCCTTCCTGTGACACAGCACTGTCACAAAGATGTGTCTACTAGAGAGGTAAACTGCGTAGGGTTGAATCTTGACTCAGCTGCGTCATCCCTCTGGGCCCTCGGATGGTACTTCTCTTCTCGTCTTTCAGATTCCACACCTGTAAAATGCGGACAATAGAACCTGCCTCACTGGACTCGAGTGAGGATAAAATGAGATAACACACGTCAAACTCTTTATGGGGGCCTGCGGGACTGCCATAGCTCCAAGCTCCCCACTGAATCCCCGGACTGGTGCAAAGTCGCAGCATTGAATGACGAGCACACAGTAAGTACTCAACAAGAAATTATTACACCAAACAAAGCAACATGGCCACGTTTTGAACAAGATTTGTTGGCTATATGGAGCATCGTCATAGTTCCTTCTACAAAAAAATAATTGCAAGAAATCTCTCCATCCCACCAAAAAACAGCTAAAAAGAACCTATATCTCTTACCATTAGAATTGTTTACTTCAACTTTGTTTAATTATCTTCCACACAATGAGGGATGGGGTTTATTTTTTAAGCTGTGTCTAGTAAAAGCTTCGCATACGAATGCTCATATTCAATTAACAGCTAATATTTGTTTCAATAAATGACATAAGACTCCCTTATAATTTACAAAATCCAGTTCAAATCCATATTTGCTTGGCCTCCCATGAGCCCTCTCAGCTCTTGCCCCACATTGTGGTTCATCCAAAGGCTTTGTTAGAAAACGAACAATCCAACCACAGTCTGTTACGGCAAGCAATACGGATTTTACTAACGATTTCAGGGAGAGATGCCCACCTTAAAGTAAAATTTTACAAAATGTATTCTGAAATTCTTTTAGTTTTACCTCTTCAAGCTCTCTTGGCTATTAGCAGCCGCATTCCTTTCTTCCCCATACAGCCTCTCCAAATCGCTCCCATTTCCAGAGATTCTCACCTTAGTTTAAATCGTCCTTACTCAGGAAAACGACACCCTGAAAGTAGCTATTTTCTTAAGGGAGGTTCCTTAGAAAAGAGCTCAGCCAAAAGAGACAGCTGAGTCCCTTGTTTTTCAAATATTCCCTGCCTGTTTCCCACCCAGAGGGAGGTAACCTACTCCAGTGAAACCCCTTTGTCAGAAATAATCTGAATGCTTATGGGGTACACTTGAAGCTGCAGCCATTCCACCCTTCGCGTGACACTGTGCTGCCTCTCTCCACCTGAGCACTCTTCCCAACTGAAGCAGCCTCGGAGTGAGGCTGGACGCCCTGCAGGCCCCTGGGCAACCTGTGCTCTGGCCCACCAGCCGCCAGCACAAACAGAGGCAACAGGATGAAATAGGACTAGAAGATGCTTATCGCTGATTTCCAGTTTATGCGTCTTTCTTAGTGAAGTTGCTTTGCTATTTAAACGGTGGTAAAATAAATAGTACTGTGGTTTATTTTTGTTCTCTTGAAAAGTGTGTAGCTGATTTAATGTGTAGTCATATTTCACGATCTATCTATGATATGTCATCTACTTTGAAAGATACAGATAGATATGTATTTTTCCTCCCTCTCTCCCTTCTGGTATATCTGGCTGTTACTCTGTAATTTTGGTGCAAGAGATGGGATATTATGATCTCATTTTCTTAGTGCTTTGTTGCTGTCTTGTCAGTTTTTTCTAACTAAAAATTATCTACTCTTCTGCAAAAATGTATTCAAACGTATAATCCTTTCTGAACCCTTCCGTTCTCCGCTGAGATGAGTTAACCACTGCCTTTCAGAAGTGCTTGCTCCTCACGTATATCCCCTACTATTCCAGCATAAAGCTCCTTCTCCTCAATCCTCACAGAAGCTTTACATTCTTGTTGTCTAGAAAAATACGTCCACATAGAGAATGATTTATGTTAACTGAATATACTGAAGTTCATGAGACCGATTACCGGTTTGATTTTTCAGATGTTAATTTTGATAAGCAGTTGTTTTGTAATTGATTTCTCACCAGATGAACAAAAATGTATTTAATGCAGATGAGCACAAGTGAACAAAACTCCTGGTTTGACTTGCAAAAATCCCCATGAGCAAACATTTTTAATAAAGGCGAACCAAAAGGATTTTTTCAAAATTGAAAAATTATGCTCTAAGAAATGACTTATCACTTGTTTCCTACTGAGATGAAGCTTAGTTGTTTATATTGTACAGTGTAGATAAGCTAGAAAAATTGATGTCTGACTTTTCTCAAAAGTGGCTTTGTGAACCCATGCGTGTGTGTTTCTGTGTGTGTGTGTGAGAAAGAGAGAGAGAGAATATGTGTGAGTATACAGGACAAAATTCACTCTTGCTTCAGTGGTCACAGAATAGAGTGCACTAGGTAATAGCTAGTGGCATCTATATACGTGCAGGTAAACGCACGAGCACACAACGTGTGGACCCTCCTGTAGTACAAAGAAAAGTGTCATGACTTCACTACAATCAATGCAATTAAAGTCTGAAATGTGTAATTCTATGCTTAATCACTATTTTTTTTTCATAGGCTGACAGAGTATAATATTTCTCATGGAAATTTTTATTCAAAGCTCTAAACAGTTGCAAAAATAATTCAGGAATATACTGATTAAGCTTTATTCAAAATAGTTTCTGTCTTTTCAGTGGTTTCATTCATTTTACTTACAACTATTTCAAGAGCAGGCTTTTGTCTTTATAAAAACACCCTCCCAGGGAGCTCCAAATTTGTAAAAAAAATAATTCTTTCTTATAACTATTGACATTTTTGTAACTTTCACGAGATCCTTGGGTGCATTTGCTTCTTTTTCCAAAGTGTTAGATGGAAGTGAAAATTACTTCCAAGTAATAAGGTTGACATTAATTCAGTTATTTTTCAACTCTCAAATAATCATCGGGAATTAAAATTCAGAATAATCTACTTAACTTTCCTTAAGTCTCTTCTAATATATTGCGGTCTTCTGTACTGTTCATCGACGAGAGTGTCAATCCTTCACTCCTCAATGAGATTTCCTTCAAAATACTGGCACTGAGGTATGGTCTTGTGAGTTAATAAAGACAGAGGAACATGGCATAAAAAATTCCCAAACAGCTAATTACAGTTGGACAGATAGAAATGAAGCATTCCAGAAAGGTGACAAAATGTCCATATTGCTGATAGACAACCTGGAGGTGTTTGCTAAAGAGATGAAGCTGTATTTAGGAGTTGTCCCTCAAATTTATTAACCTTCATTTCTTGAGGACTCTAACAACATTGCTGATTTTGTTAGCTTGGTTTGGTTTTGGTTTTTACAAATCCTTCTGTAACTCAGACTTTTGCATTGAATGTTCTTTACTTTTAAGATCCAACATCACTGTCCTGACCATGTTTGTAAACAGTAGGACTAAGAAAAAGGAAAGTGACATTCCTTTTGTCTACACTGCTTACTTTCTATGAAGCATATCTCTTACATAGCATTTTGTTTACTGAAATCTAGTGGTTTTAGAATAAAATGAAGAAGCTAACTGCCTCTAAGATAAAATTATATGAAAATGTTGAGTCTCTTCTAAATTCAGTCTTTCTAATCAAGCTAGAAAAAAAAAAAGCTCCTTCTGGAGATCAAATTTTTGGCAACATGTTAGGATGGAACTGGGGCTGTGATACTGGAAAGCTACTGAACAAGAAATAACATCACATAGGGTTTGCAGCCCAGTGCCAGTTTGTGCCAAATTCCTCGTCTTCATCAATATTTATGAGTGGTCTCTGCCATCTCATTACAATTTAATTCAAAGACAACAGGTGCAAGCGATGACTGCTCAAGCTAGGCCAACTAACTTTGTTATTGTGTGCCAAGTTTTACATTTAGAAGAATCTGTAGAGGGTAGTCTCTGTGACTTCTTTGGTTTATTCACTTTATTTTTTAAAATGTTGCCTGAGTGCTTCTAAATGTGAGTGGCTTGCTTCCAGTGAGTCATAGTCTAGCATGAACAAGAGACACTAAATGAAAGACTATGCAAATAATCATTTAACTACATTCCTGAAGAGTGTAATGAAAGAACCATATATATAAGTGTACAGGACAAGTAGATCTGCTTCATGCAGAGTGTTAAATAAGGCATTCTGGGTCTTGCAGGATGTCTAGGAGTTCACCAGGCCCAGTGGAGTGGGAAAGGGCTAGAAGAGGAGGACTCCAGAGAGCTTGAGATACCAGGATGAGGACTTTGAGGCAGGATGGCACTTGGTTCTTCCTGAAAACAGAGAGAAGACAGGAGTGGCTGGGACATAGTAAGTGAAGAGGGGAGCAGTGCAAGGTGAGACTAGCAAAACAATCTGAGGTGAGATCTTGAAGGGTTTTATAGGCTGTGCTAAAAGATCATCCATTCATCCGATGCATTCAGCAAATATCTACTGAAGACTCAATCTGTGCCGGCACTCTGCTAGCACTCGGGGATATGGCAATGACTGAAAAAGAAAGAAAAACCCTATCCTCACACAGCTTAAATACCAGTGGGGAGACAGGAAATAAAGAACGAGTGAATATTATTGGGTCAGTAAGTGCTATGGAGAAAAATAAAGTAGGGTAAGGAAAATATGAAATAATGAACACAGGGAGAGCTATTTTACTTAAGAATAAGGGACACAAGTAGAGAACTGAAGGACACGAGATGTGAGTAAAGCAGATACCTGGAAAAAGAGTGTTCCATTGAGCAGGACTTTTTAATCTGGAATCCTCCTAGAACTCAGGCAGTCCCTGAACTCGATTTAGAAAAAAAAAAATTAAAATGTTACTCTCATTAACCTCTAATTGAAATTTAGTATTCCCTTCAATTTTGAATTTTATCAAGAATCCACAGACGGTCACCCTGTGGACTGATGTTTAAGTTCTACACACTCCGTTTCAGCACCCTGCTTGGGTTCTGGGTGCAGACCTACATCACTCATCAGTGACCCACATACAAAACAGAGGAAGGTTGGCACAGATGTTAACTCAGGGTAAATCTTCTTCAGCAAAAAAAAAAAAAAAAAAAAAAATTCACAGGAGTCCTGGCAGGAACTGTAATTTTGTTACCCACACAGTTTACAGATATTTTTATTTTAGATAACAGTGTTCAGACATCGTGAAAAAAACTTATAGTCACCCCTACTTTGACATTATGGTTACTGTTAGACCTGCTGCTAGATCTTGTTATTTGCACAAATTAATGAAGAAGGATATATGTCACTACAAAACACATTTAGTTTAAAAATATTTTTGATAGTTTTGTTTCAATAGAATTGGTTACATTTGTTATCCTGTGAATTCGATACGTTATAAAATATCATTCTGGGTAGTGTCATGGTAGACATCCAGGGAGCACCCACCGGGCAGGACACATTCAGAGCCCGTGTGTTAGAGGGAACGAGGACTAAAGCTCTGTTGTAGGCGTGTCCGGGATGTCATCAAGGGACAGCTCAGAGGCCAGTGAGGAGGATCAGAGGGAGTGAGTGAGGGGTGTGGTAGGAAAGGAGGTCAGTAAGGTAGAGGCTCAGATCAGTAGATGGTAGTGGGCTTAACACATGCATGGTGAGTACGGGTTCGAGTTAAGGAGTAAAATTAAGAAAATTCAGAAAGACTAATGATAAAAAATAAATTAATTAAAAACTAATTAATATCTAGAAAATGCTACCTACCAGGGATAACAGCCTTGCCCCCTAGGAGAGCCATGAAAATGCATTGCTTTCCTCCAAAGCAGTTTGCTTGTTAAATCAGATGTTTCAGGGGCAGGGCTGAGCTATACTTTATCAGTTGAAAATTAAACCATGTGAATTAGAACACTATCTAGAAACAATTTTCTTCCCTGCTTTCAATGATCTACATGCTGAGCTTTCTAAATTTGCATTTGTTTTTTTCCCAATAAATTTGCCTGTTTTTGTCTTGTCTTGATTTATTTTACATCTGCAATATCAAAGTTTCCAGGGGCAAGACTTGCAGTTAACTAGAAGCATTTATTATCTTGTATACGAGGAAAGAAAGCAGATGTGTTTTTATCGGCTCAGCCATTGTGTCATTTTCAACAACACGGTTGGCCAAGCCTGCCCATACTTCCCAGTATTCTGTTTAGCCTCATCCTCCCAGCTCAGCATTCCTATTGAGCAACTTATTGTCCACCATGTGGATTCTAATGGGTGTTTCTTTCTTGTGACATGTGAAAAACATATACCAGACCATAATCATTTTCACTCCTATTTACTCAAACTTCCCTAGGGTAGTTCTTTAGCATACCCACCATTTGTTTATTTACCAGCTTATTTTCTTCCTCCAGCTAGGAAGATACTGATTATAATCATTGGGTTTTTTTTCATAACCAAATCCAATGCTTTTCTGCTATTCTTCCAATAGAACATCTATTCTCTTAGATCTCCCTTAGATTCAAAGTTCAAGGAATCTCTTTATGTCATTTTAGATTTTCTTTCCATACTTTCTTTGGTTTGTTTACCTTTCTCAATTTGTTTGTTTGATACATTCATTCTTTTATTAGCTGATATTTATTAGAACTGTTTACTGAAAGGCTTTTTTTTTTTTTTAAGAGAGAGAAATCACTTTTAAACAGAGAGAAATGAAAGAAAGTGTAATGATTTGCCAAGAGACATTACTCAAGTTTTCTCTTGGCAGCTAAGAATTTTGAATGGACTTCATAGGATTGAAACACCAGCTTGAGGAACATAGAGGACTTGGCCATAAAAATTGCTCAATGGTTGTTTTCATTCATTCATTTATCAAATATTTGAGTCTTTGCTAGATATCAGGCATTGCAACAGATATTTTGGGACATAGACATGACTGTGCTTGGCAAGATTTCGTGCTTTCATGGAGCTTGCAATAGACTAGGAACGTAGGAATGAAGTAAAATTGTAAATAATATACTCAATTTTTATGAATTTTTAAAACTCTTAAGATCAAGAATGTGTTAGAAAAGTATGTAACAGGCAATCAGCATGACTTCTCTAAGGAGATGCTGTTTAGCTGACCCCTGAAGAATGCATGCTGGTAACCTAGGTTATAACAGCCTGGGAGAGCGTTTCAGGCAGATGATTTGGCATTTTGCATTATGGAGAGAACTGAGAGAGCGCAGGAGACTGTGCTAAGAGATAAGATTGAAGAAGTGGGCAGGCCAGGCCATCCTGGGCCATTTTAAGTATTTTGGAGTGTGTTTCCATGGGAAGTGGGAAACAAATCAAGGATTTACAGCATAGAATTGATGCACATTATTTGTATTTTATAAAAGAAATGTCCTGAAAGTATCATTCAAAATGAATTTAAGAAATAGAGTAAATGCGGGTGTGTATGTGTATATATATATATACACACATATATGTATTTAGGAAATTATTTCAATGATGGATTTTGGCAATGAGAAAAGAAAGAAAAAAGAGTGCTCAGGCGATATAAGGGAAGCAGAAACAACAGAGCTTGGACTGTGTATGTGATGAGGCTGAGAGAGGAGATAAGAATGAATCAGAAGTTTGGCTTAAACCAGTAGATGGGTAGCGCTGCTAGTCGCTAGAGTAGTAGTAGAGTATTAGCTAGAGTACGCTAGAAGGAAGTATTATTGAGGGGAAGGAGGTGATTATGATCTTAGTTTGAGACATGTTAAGTTTGAGATTTTGGTGAGAAATTCAAGTGGATGTAACAAGTGGTCAGTTAGATATATGAACCCTGGTCTGGGGTTAAGACCACAAGGAAACACAGAATATAGAGAAGGTGGACAAAGTCTTGGGTCTGTAGACAGTGAGCCCAGCGAAGGGCCGAGAGAAGAGTGCTGGGCATAGAGTTGATGAATGGGTGGATGCATGAAATGCATGGATGGAGGATGTTCCTCTTTAGTCAGGTTTCAGTTGAATCTGGCGTCCTGTACGGGGACTGGATATAGGCACAGGCATGTGACTTCACTCTGGGTTAAGACTAAGTGCAGTCTTGTAAGGGTGCTCCAGACACTTGACCTGTGCAATGACCACATGTGTAAGGTGCAAACTTGGGCGAGCTGGAGGCCGATGTGATCCACATGACACGACTGGGTCCTAGAGATTCTGTTCTGTCAATATAAGGCCTGGATGTGGAGGTTCCTGAAAAAGAGGAAAGGTTTAACTCATTATTGCAAGTTTTCTCCTCATAGGAAATCTTGACAAGTCATTTAAGGGTGAGAACGGGAGGATGGAGAGCTTAGAGAGTAAACCAATAGCAATGGCTGATTTGGGGGAGCCTCGAAGTCATCCAAGTCTCTAATAAAGAGCAAGCTTTCTGCTGGGGAGAGTAGAATAACAACAAACTCACTTCCCCCTGCTGTCCCACACTACGTGTTCAACTTTGCCCCACTTTATTATTCAGAATGACAGAGGGACCAGAGTCAACCAATGTCCTACCAGTCTTGTGGGTTGAAATAAACAAAATTCTGCAAGCAGTATTGCCTGGTCTCTCTTCCTCTGAATAGTAAACCCAGATTGAGGGCTTAAAATTTAAGTAAGAATACAATTTTAATAAAATAATATCTCTTTAATACTTATTTGTCATTTCTACATTCTTTTCTTTTACTTCCTAAGATAAATCTTAGAAAGTATTGAGGGGAGGCCAGCCTGGTGTCATAGTGGTTAAGTTCACACAGTCTGCTTGGGTGGCCTGGGGTTTGTGGGTTCAGATCCTGGGTGTGGATGAACACACCACTCATCAAACTATGCTGTGGTGGCATCCCACATACAAGATGGAGGAAGATTGGTGTGGATGTTAGCTCAGCAATAATCTTCCTCATGTCAAAGGAGGAAGATTGGCAACAGATGTTAGCTCAGGGCCAATCTTTCTTACCAAAAAAAAAAAGTATTAATGGCTGTTCAAAAGGAGAGATAATAGAGATGTTCTAAATACCAATCAACTTGGAACTTGGAATCTACTAGGACTTAGAACTGACTGTTGAAAGATTGAATGGAAAACGCTGCCGTGAAAGGATCTGTAAAGCCGGGATAGAGACTGGAGGCCTTTAGGAGCAATGCAGAGAATATGAACATTGGTAAAGTTTGTGAGAGTGAGAGGATGTTGGCTCTTTGGTACGCAGGTGTAGCAGGTTGCATAACCTAGCCGTGATAATTTAATATTAACATATCAGAGCAAATAAAGGATGTGGGGAGGCAAGAATAAAGATGAGACATTTATTATATTCCAGCTCCTTTTTCAGTGTTCAGTACCTTGATGGGTGCATGCATACACACACATTTCCATGTGTGACTTTTATGGATTCATAATGTCCAGGTGACATCTTTTATATAAACTAGACTACAGTGTTCTGTACCATAGTCTTACTTCATTTGAACAATTTGCATATGTAGGAGGAGTGATAACTGGAACCAAGTGTACACCATGACAATTTAATAAAGAAGGATCTAAAAATTAGCTCATTCAGACATTGCACATTTGCTTATTGCGTTCTACCACCTGCCGTGGCCCGGCTCTCTGCTAGGTGCTTGGGATACCACAGTGAACTAAACAAAGTCTCTGCTCCCAGGGGCCTTACATTTTTATGAGGAGAAATTATTAATAAAAACGCACACACACAAAATAAACAAGTAATGTATAGAGTCTATCAATGATGTTAAGGGCTATGAAAAAACATAAAGTGGGGCAGGGGATGAAGACTGAGCTTCAGGGTGGCGTGTGTTATTTTATATGGCCATCAGAAGGTCATATTTGAGCAAAGCCTTGATTAAGGGAGAGAGGAAGACTTGTCAATGTCCCGCAGCGGGGAGAGCATTTTAGGGAGGAGGAGCAGCAAGAGCAAAGGAGCAAAGGCAGGGACATGCTCTGTCTGTTCAAGAAGGGCAAGCAAGGGCCTTTCATACTCGATGTGTCCTTGGATATTTGTTTTCTTAAGGCTGATCTGCTTTTTAAAGCAAACTCCCTTAGGGGACAAAAAGTGAATTATTTATGTAAGGCAATAGATTAATTTTTACATGAGTAGATGTGATAGATTGAAGCTAATAATCCTATTTCTGACATAGGTAAGTATGAGAGAGTGTGTTTCTTTTTCAAGTTAGACAATTCTGTTTTCGGTGGTCAGTAAAATGTCCACTGAATATTGGTTCAACCTCTAGGAATCATCATGAAATAAAATGTATCTCTACTTCTTTGGTTATCTTTAAGGTAATTTATTTTCAGAGCAGCTCTCTGAAAAATGAAAACACATTCTTTCATCCGCGTAAGTACAGAACACTGAAGGTCTATGCACCTTCAATACAGTCTGTGTCTTTATTTTTTAACTATTTTTCAGTCCTCAGAAGTCTGCAAAATGTATTGGGCTGTGGAATGGGGAACTTGCTATGGATCCCAAACTGTTTTGAACTGGAGATTTCCCTCGCGGCAGTGACTTGGTACCTGGTAAGTGGTTTTATGATTTGATCAGCCCCAATTCTTAAAACACAGTTGCCTTCCCCCGCCTGCCTCCATCCCGTGAAAAGAAGTAACAACTTTCTCTTCCTGTTAGTCTAGCTGCTTAAAAATAACACATTCCAGCAAGGAGGGAGGGAGATTACAAGCAACAGGACATATGAGACTTGCCAAGGGGGCCAGCATTTCCTGGCTCACAATTACAGGAAAGGCTTTGCTCCACTATCAATGGGACCTGGATGCTTTGATAGGCAATTGTTTTAAAAGCTAAACAACATTTGCAGTTGAAATAGTGTGTGTGTTATACAAGGCTTGTGTGGAGGAAATATAACACCAGATGGATCAGACAATAGTCTTGTCTGATGTTTTGTTCTTTTACTGGTAATAAAATAAAAACTCAAAAAAATAGCCACACACAACTTTGCTTTTGATAAAGTCTCGTTGTTTTAGAAAAGAATGGTGGAAGCATCATAAACAATACAGATTTCCTTTGCAATAATTGCTGATTTTAAAAAGAACTGAGTTAAAATAGACATTGACTAGAAACAATAGAACGGCCGTGACATCACAATCACTTTGAGTAAGGACATTCCTTATTAAGCACACAGAATTCATCATCTCCAGTGCAATTAAAAAAATTGATCAATTGCATAGAAATATACTCCCCCTATAGTGAGGAGAGAGCATGGCTTCTAAAAAATTCTTGTTATTCAAGAAATACCTTGACTAATATTGCCTTGCTCTCTATTCTCCATTTCTGTGGGCAATAAATATATATTTAATTATATAATATTTAATATGCATTTAAAACATTATATGTATATATGTGTATATATATATATATATATACTCCACTTCTCAGAAAATTTACTATGATGATCTTTCTGAAGTATGATCAGAAAGTGTTATTTCTTTTTTTTTTGTGAGGAAGCAGAGAGGAACGGATAAAAAATAGAACTTTATTAAGTACCTGTAAAAATATCTACTCATGATAAAATCTTGCAATCTCATATCTTTAAATGATAGAGAAGTTAACTATTTCACTCTCAAATGCTATGTGACATTTGGTCATCTTCAGGCAATTGCTGGTCTCCCTTGACCTGGGTCACTTTGGTTAGAGTGTCTGCATTGGTAGGGCAGGATTCTTCATCCCTCTCCCCACTGTGAAAGCATTCACTGATTCCACTACGCAGGGAGGTAAATTCCGATGCCGTGCAGATAATTGAGTCCCATATGCTTTGCTGTTACCCCTGATGGGTCTCCCTCAGTATCTTCTTACATGTAAAGAGGGAGAGAAAAATGCATCCTGACTAGAGAAAGTGAAATTTAGACGAGATAAATATTTCACAAATATGCAAGCTATGCTTGTAGCAAATATTTAAAGGAGATAGAAATTCCCATCATACACTAAGCACCCAGCCAGTTCCTGGATGTTCTGTGTCTCTTTTGGATGCATGGCTGACATGTACCCTGCAGGAGGTCTATGATCCTGACAATTCTGACTCTAGCCTAGAAGAGTTTTTTTTTTTTTTTTTTTTTAAAGAGGAATAGAGTGACATAACCATATTTTGATGAGAAAAGTTACTCTGGCCATGGTGTGGAAAGAAGATGGATAAGAGAGAGACTACTGGGAGGAAGATCAGTGATGAGCAGTTGTGAGAATATCTTAAGAAATATTTAAAGGGAAAAATCTGATTACATACTGGGTATGCTTGATAAAGATGTGAAAAGGTGATGAAGATTTGATAACTCTAATATTTCCATTTGGATGGTAATTAAGATGAATCTTTATCTTCTATAGTAGCCAATGTTATCTGGTTTAAAAAATTTCCAGACCTTAAACTATGATATTGGAAGTATGTTAAAGTAATCAACAGTGTAATTTGTTTTTAGCTGCACGTAGAAATACTAATACTGCTTAGAAAAAAAATCAATGAGCATGTGTTACTAACTGCTTTTAAAAGACTTTAGTCAGTAAAGTAATTTTGTTTTTTGTTTGAATTTAATTGATATACAGCATTTAAGTAATCTGGAGATGTTTTAAAATACTAAAATTGAAGTATTATGAATTAAGATTGAGACTTACAATACATTCAGATTCCTTCCTATTCAAGCTTGAAAACAGTTCTTTAATGTAGATGATGATAAAAATAATCAAAAGTAAGTTGGATGGTCTACTCATTTTTTTCACCTAGCCACCCACTACAACTTGCCATTTATTTTATTAGAGAATGTGATTATATAATCACATATTAAATATAGACCTGTGAGGTGGTGATTCAGTGGATGGTTTTAATCACAAAAAGCAAAGCAGATTTTAACAATCAGGATTTGTCCAGGAAAAGAGAAATTAGCCTAGATAATTCGGATAGGAAGGTATTCAACACAGAGAATTAAGGGCTTAAATTTTTTTTTGAAAGCATTGGCAAAACAAAGTTTATGGAAAATAGTTACAATTTTTCAGGAAATTAGGACAGTTTAGATCTGCTAAGAAATTACTGCTGATAATTTTAAGTGCCTTGGAAATAATTTTTTAAATGTATCATTTGTTGATTTACTTGATTTTAAGCAAGATATTCTGGAGAATGCAGAATAAGCTAATTGTCCATTTTTGGACTCTTGGATTTCTAGATGATCCACCACTCTTACTGCCTAGCTTTGTTTCCTTACGTCAGCTTGACCATATATATCGTTCCTACTGGAAAAAGATAAAATTCTCCTCAGGCTCAAGCTGCAATAAATTAATTTCAGTTTCAAATTTACCTACTAACACCACTTTTTTGGCCTAGAATAATTTTCCAAGGTGTTTTTCAAATAAAGAAACAATTTTAAACCTTCAAAAGTTAATAAAGATGGTGCCTGCCCTGTGGCGGAGGGGTTAAGTTCGCGCGCTCGCTTCAGCAGCCCAGGGTTTTGCTAGTTCGGATCCTGGGCGTAGACATGGCACGGCTCATCAGGTCGTGTTGAGGCGGCGTCCCATATAGCGCAACCAGAGGCACTCACAACTAGAATATGCAACTGCGTACTGGGGGCTTTGGGGAAAAGAAGAAGAAGAAGAAGGAAAAAAAAGTTGGCAACAGATGTTAGCGCAGGTGCCAATCTTTAAAAAAAAATAAAAATAAAATAAAGAAAGACATTTAAATCTTTTCCCTGTGATGCCTTCATGTGAGCAAAGAGTTTGAAGACTGCAAAAACAATAGGGTTGAAGTAACTGCTCCTGATTAAGCAGCTGAAGTGCGTGGCTCAGGTCATAACATGGTCTAAGAGACGATGATACGTGAAGGGGATTTGCAGCCTTCAGGGACCACAGGCAGGAAAGAAGGAAGCTAGAAGATTCTCGGAGAAAATGATAATCATTTGCCTTTGAGAGCTATATTTAAACACTTAGGACAGGTGCTACCAAAGCTAATGGGCTAAGAGAATCTTTGGATCCTATAATGACTCCTGAGGAATGAGCACAGTAGAGGAAACAACACAGGCCGGGAAAAAGGAGATAGAAAATCATTTGAATATTAGCTTTTGTTGATTACTAGCAGGGACACTTTGAGGATGTTACTTAACTTTCACAAGCATAGGATTTTTAAATGTAAATTGTGTTAACATTGATTTCATATGTCCTGACATGTATGGCAAATAGTAGGTTCTAAATAAGTGTGTATGCCTTCCACGTCCTCTTCATTGTTGCCAATTAAACTGACCTGTGAGGAAGTCTATCCACTCTTTTGTTTTTGAAATCTGATCTAGTAGGAGTACAAATCTCCATTTGCCCAAATATTTTGGATCATCCCAAATTCTCAGGATCCTACAGAAGTAAACCTTTACATAAAACTTTTATAAAATGCTTGAGTAAATTTATAGAAAAATCACCCTCTAGTCCTACCAGAACACTTCTTTGGGATATCTTGGAGTCCTTAAAGGGCCGAGATGGTGGGTGAAGTAGAGAGGCTAGTTCAAGGAATCTTATTCACTGGGAGAAACACATATTATTTGACGTACAAAATGAGAAGAGAAAATATTTTACAATCAAGTCGAAGAAGTTAAAATTAAAAAGATAAATCAAGCAAAGTATTTTTAAAAATCAATGACAATATTTGTAAAATAGAATTAGGTTCAGACTTAATATTTACTTTTATTTGAATACTGGCTCCTAATGGAACTTAAAAACAGCTGGCTTTGTTGATCTAATGGTTCCATGTAAGACTGAATCGTCAGAGTCAGAATCATTAAAGTTCCATTCTCATCAGATTTGTGCTTGAGAAAACTAAGTACACTCTTGTAGTAATTTATTATAGACATTTCTTTGTTTGTCTTAGATATATTATTAAAATGACAGAAGGGAATGAAATGAAATAGTCCAGCAATTACATAGTTTAAACTTTTCAATAATAGAGAAGCATTCAATTGCGTCTTTCATTACCACCATCTGTGTTGTATATATTGTTTTAAGATTAATAGCAGACAGGGTTTTGTTTGTTTCTTTGTTTATAGGGAATTCAGACCAAGATAGGTTTTTCCCATCTCTGGAGAATTTTGTAAAAAGAAAGACAATTATCTTTCTTGGATGGCAGAGACAGTCTCAAGGTCTTTCCCAGACTGTTTCCCCCCAATGAACCTACTCTAATGCCTCAGCACTGACATATTTTTATTCAAAGAGTACACTATCTTTTTTACCTAATTTAGTAAAAGAAAAATTTTTGATGATGTATTCTCATCATCTTCTGGAATGCTAAATACAACGTTGGTTTAAATTTCAACACTAAAGTAAGACTCAGGGTTGGAGTAAAGTCATCGTTTGTGGTTTCCTAGAAATACAGTGGTCCCCCCTTATCCACAGGGATTATGCTCCAAGACTCTTAGTGGATGCCTGAAACCACAGATAGTACCGAACCCCATATATACGATGTTTTTTCCTATACATACATACCTATGATAAAGTTTAATTTCTGAATTAGATATGGTAAGAGATTAACAATAATAATGAAATAGAACAATTATAATAATATACTGTAATAAAAGCTACTGTAGATCTTAGCAACTTCAGCATACAATTTTTTTTCTTTCCTTATTAAGTAGAGAACTTTCACCTTTTCATTAACGGAAGCACTTTCCAGCTTTTCTGTGGTGTATGGGAATTGTCAGCATCACTACTCTTGCACTTGGGAGCCATTATTAAGTAAAATAAGGGTTACTTGAACACAAGCACTGCAATACCGTGACAGTCTATCTGATAACCCAGACGGCTACTAAGTGACTAACGGGCCACATAGCCTATACAGTTTGGATACCCTGGACAAGGGGATGAGTCACGCCCCGGGGGTGGGGGATGAAGCGGGATGGCGCAAGATTTCATCACACTACTCAGAACGGCATGCAATTTAAAACTTACGAATTGTTTATTTCCGGAATTTTCCATTTAATATTTTGAATCACAGTTGACCATGGGTAACCGAAACCATGAAAAGCAAAACCACAGATGGGTTGGGGGGGAACTACTGTAATTTAATGTTCTGAATTGCATCTCCTCCTAGTGGCCTCAGAGCGTTACCTCTATTTCCAGTGTGGGTAGCTCACTTCTCAACTCAATTCAATTCACTTTTGTTCAATTCAGTTTCACAAGAATTTGTTGAATACTTACTTGTTGAACAGAGTGAATGCTCTGTTAGATGTTGCAGATTGAAAAGTGCAAGGGACTCCCATCTTTACCTCAAATAAACTAATTTTACAAGCCAATGATTTTAATCACCAGTTGTAGTACTTTTATTGTGTTTTTTTTATTCTGTTCTTTTAAATTAAATAGTAACAAAATAGTAGTGCATTCCAATACAAAGAGTTGGATAACCCTCCTGTCCAAAGATGGCAACACTACCAATACTGAGCTAGTATCTGGCAGATGGAATTACTATGCTAAGGTGTCAAAGTCTAAATATAAAGCATATAGGATGCTTGAATGTAGTGGGAAGCACGGTGCAATGAATCAGTTCTAAGAAGGCATAATGCTGGGCTAGAAGTGAATTAGCTTTGGACTCGTGTCGGAACACTGCTTTCTAGTCCTGACTCTGATACCAATTCTGTGATCTCAAATGAGTTACCCAAACATCCTCAGTCAGATTCCTCAGTCATAAAGTGAGGGGACAGAACCACGTAGCCATAGGGTCCCTTCTTGTACTGGGTTTCTACAATTCTAGTTTTTAAACTCACTCAGGATAAAACCCAACTGTGTTTTGACACATATTGACAGGCTTCAAATAGTCTTGGAATCTCCAAATTATTTGTCAAGTCCATAATTCCATTCAGATTCTTTAGTGTATTTTCCATTATAAAAATCTCTTTCAATTTTTAACATTCTTTAAAAATGCAAAATAAAAATAATTTACAAAATAGATTTATAGATATACATGGAATAAATGTATAATAGATACAAAATAATATAGCTGCTTATCTCTAAATTATGGTTTAAAATCAGAATAATTACTTAAAACATCCTTTAATTAAAAGTGTTTACTTAATATAAACACTTAGAAAGAGACAGGGGGACAGGAAGGAAGGAAGAAAAGAAGGAAAGAAGGAAGAAAGAAGGAAGAAGGAAGGAAGACAGATATACAGTTGGAAAAAAGTAGGAGAATTGTATTAGCAATTTCAATAATTGTGGATGTTTCTCTCAGATATTACACAAAACTCGAGAAGCAATTTCCTGAAAGTCATTTGTAATGTGGAACCTGGCAACATATCATTTAACTTTTAGTACTGTTACATTCAAAGTGCAAGTCTATCTTGCACTTTGAGTGGATATTTTACCCATGCCTAACAAACACCATGCATGTGTCACTTGGCAAATGTTGGTTCACCAAGTTGAGGGGATCTCATAGATCTTGACACATTTTACTATACAATACCTGAAAATCGCGTTCATTAATATCACCACCAAACTCATCAGATAAGTCTTGGAATATTGGGAGGCTGTCAAGCTTATGATAACAGATGGAACTCTTCCAAAACCTTGAGTTTTCACTGAAAAGCTTTTTTTTTCCAGAATTTTGTCACTGGAAACAAATGTTGTCAGTTGCTTTCTTTAACATTATGGAGCCACTCTATTCATTTTTGAGAAAATGTCTGCCAAATATGCAAATCTCAATAATCACTGTTTTTCTGTCATTCTTTCAAGTAAAAAGTGTTCCGTTAAAAAAAGTAGCTCATTCAGTTCACGACTCAATTGTGCAAGTGCTTTTTCGCAAATGAGCCATCGTACCTCTCTGCTCAGAAGGGCTGATGTCAACGTTCCATTTCATCACAAAGAATATTAAATAGATGTGTGTTCAAGTTCATATGTAATAAAATTTACTAATATTTACTGCTTCATTATGGATATGTTAAAGTGAAATTGGTTTTAAAGAAGAATTAGAGTGGTAATGAAGAATAAAAGTATTAAGAATATAGTATACTTTGATTCCACTGCTTTGATCGGTAATAAACCACCAGGAGTTCTACTCACCATTGTTTTTATACCATTAGTTTAAATCTTTATATGATGAAATAGGTAAGTCATGTCTTAGAATTATTATGAAGATAGCTTTGATCTCATTGAACCCAATAAAGAGATTTGGGGACCCCCAGCCATCCATACATACATCCATACATTCAGAACCACTGACAAAGAAGGACATGCCTCTGAACTGGATCAACAGTAGGATCCCATGTTAAATACATAAACAAATAAGTAAAGTGACCATTGACATGTCTAAAAGTAACTGTCAACCACAGAGGCATGTTGATGGAGGAGGTCATTGAGAGGATATGATCACCAGTTGACCCTCGAGATGGATCTGGGCAATCAGAGGCTCCTCACTCCCTCTCCTGTCCTTGGAATGTATGTTCTGCCCACCGTTCCCACAGTGGGAGCTGTTTCAAGGATGTGGCCTTGAGAGTTTAAGGTGTTGTTGAGAGCATCCAGATGGTATATGTGAGTGCACCCTGCTAACGCCTCTTTATAAACTTTTAAGATTTGGCGGGTGACTACGGAGATCTACTCATCTTGCGTGACAAGCCCCGTAAGTAAGTTCCCTTGTTTATTAAAACCTGCCATCTACCAATCTGGAGTGGTCAGCCTCTTTCTTCAGTCTCTCCTTGCCCTCCATGTACATGGACCCGTTTGAGAATTGACATGCAAACTGAATCTTAGTAAAGAAAGCGATGTGGGTAAGATTTAGATTGAAAAATATTCCTAAATGATTCTCATGTGTTGAGAATGTTTGCCTATAGAAAGAGACAGGAGGAGAAAAGATTGCCTGCTATAGTAGATTTCATAATTTACTATTATCAAAGTATTAACTGATTCTACACAGGATGAGTATATATTCCCACTCTGTTGTCTAACCACATGCCTTGTTTTAGCTAATGAAATGTGAGCAGAAGTAATGGATACCACTTCCCAAAAGAAGCTTTAACAGACATTTCATAGTTTGACCTTTCTGTTTTTCCTTTGCTGCAAGCCCAACAGTCTCCCAGCGTGAAGGGTATATGGATCCAAGCACAGCCAAGTGATCAAATAATGTGAATAAACAAACATTTATTGTTGAAAGTCATCAATATTTTGGGATTTCTTCTTGCTGTTGCATAACCTAGCCTAAATAATACATCTTCTATGAAATATGATCTAACAGTCATAAGGAAAGTAGGCTAAGGTTGAGATGCAAGGAGAAGATAAAGAGATCTCAAAATAAGGTGACATTAGGGGTTTCTGAGAAAAGGAAATATGGTCAGAGAATTAAAATTCAGTGGTTGAACTTGTTGCCATTGATGGTAATAAAGGGCAGAAGTATTCGTGCTGCAGAAAAGGAAGCAGAAAACTAAATCAGTAATTATAGTTTACATTTATGAACTGTTTAGTAAATTCCATGCCTCTGCTAACTCTTAACAGAGATCATCATAAAATCCTCAAATGATTTTAGTCTTTTGAAGCTACTATCATTATCATTCAATTCGTGAGCAGAGAAGGCTTATAGAGATTAGGAAATATCTTAATTTGAACCAGGATTTAATTCCAGACAGCCTGATTTAGAGCCTTATCTCTTAACCACTCTGCTCCTTAAATTGGGCATTTGCCTTTCCTTTTCTTTTTTTCCCAGGAATTTCTTTTGGGTTAATATCCGCCTCTCATTTTCAATCATTTGTTTGGTACTGGATTTACCAGCTCCACAGAGGTTGATTCAAGTGTGAGCACATTCAAATTTGGGCAACTCAGAGCCAATCCATGGACATTTGTTTAACAGTTAAGGGGGAGAAAGTCTTTTATCCTCTGGGATTTACGTTGTTTCTGTTTTTATTTGTGAGGAAGGTTGGCCCTGAGCTAACATCTGTTGCCAATCTTCCTCTTTTGGTTTGAGCAAGATTGTCGCTGAGGTAACACCTGTGCCAATCTTCCTCTATTTTTCATGTGGGATGCTGTCACAGCATGGCTTGACAAGCAGTGCTAGGTCCATGCCCAAGATCTGAACTTGCGAACTCCAGGCCACTGAAGCAGAGCATGTGAACTTAACCACTATGCCACTGGGCCGGCCCTGCCCTCTGAGATTTATTAGAAACTATCTTGTAGTAATGAAGGGAGAGGTCAGAACCAACATCTGAAAAACAAGAGCCCAGAAACATAGTGAGAAAACTCAAGTCCATGTCACATTGCTTGAGTCTTGAACCAAATCATACCTGAAGTCAAATTGTCCTGGATGCTTTGAGATTGTGAAAGTGTAAATTTCCATTATGTGCTTACCTTAATTTGATTCAAGTTTTCTTTCACTTCCATCTAAATCTCTCCTCTGACAAGTCATTTGTTTTTTGTTCATGTGTGTGTCTCTCTCATTAGTGTACTCTGATAGCAGAGGCCATTTCTACCTTGCTCTTTCTCCCCAATGCCTAGGACAGGCTATAGACTATAGTAAATGGTTAATAAATGACTAGAGCATCTCTCAAAGAACCAAATTATACATCTTGCTTGATGTAATCATAATGAAATGAACACAGATGTTTTCAATTCTACTCTTTGCTCATTTGCACGAGTGACATTTATCTTGTTTATGATGATGGTAAATGGAATGATTCATAATCTTTAGCCAAAATGGCTCTAAACACTTCAGAAGAATTTGAAATCATGGAAGACAAAGTTGTGTGTATGTGTATATGTAGAGAGAAAGAGATAGTTTGAGTTTCTTTTCCATTTAAATATTAAATATGAGCATGCAGGCAGTGAAGGGTAAGACTCAACATTATATAGTGTGCCAGACTGCTATGTGAAGGATTGGGTTACAGTGCCTATGCCATTCTCCTCACCGACTGCTCTCTCCACAGCCATGGAGTTCGACTGCCATGGAGTACATCTGGACGGAATTCCAATAAATGAAATGGAACAATTATTTGGCACTTTGTTTCCCATATTTGTATAAAAGAATTAAATTAAATTTTGCTAATTCATCATTTACTCACACCCCCTTCTATATGTAAACTACAGAAGATTTAGAGACCTTTAGTAAAATCCTTTATCCTAGACTCGGTTGTTTTCACTGTTAAATAATTTATCTGAAACTTTCTATTTTTTTCCAGATTTTGGAAGTCCTAGATTCATAGAAGTTTAATGTTGGGCTCAATTTTAATAGCAATCTAATTAAATGCTTCTGTTTTGCCGGTCTTGGAACAGAAATGTTAAGTTGCTTACTCAAGGCCACCCAGTGACTAAGCCAGGACTTGAACTCAGTTTCCATAGTCTCAATCCAAAAACTTTTACACTTGACTTCCTACTTACTCAGAGTTCAAATTAGGGTAGGAACAATATTTTCTTACATATTCTCTTTCACTTGGAATCAGGTCTCTTTACTTTTACCAAAGAAGAAAAAAATAAATGTACCTAACGTTAGAAAATAATCCTTTTGAACTAACTACGTTATTTTCCTAGCATAGCTAATAAATTTTTCCTAATATTATTTTGTTTATTTCAGCTATTTTACTAAACTCTTGCTCTTCTAAAAAAACAATAGTTTTCATGATATAGTTCAATTTTGTTTTCAGATGACTCAACTTCCAAAAACTCTAACTTTGAGAAATCACAACATTGTCTTATATTAACTTTTTATAAGAGAAATTTTACATACTGCCTCATAATTCAGCTTGTACTTTACCTTTTGAAAGGAATCAATAACAGTAGCCTAATATCTGCACTAAATACAATTAAAACTAGTAGAAAATCTGTGGGAGACACTCTTTTAACTGAAATCATTTACTTTTCCCAGAAAAACATTGGCATATGACCAGATCACTCTGAAGGTTTATGGCCAGTTTAAAATTTGCCTGGGTACTTCTACTTCCATAAATTTAGTTAAATACTTAATAAGAATAATTTGTATTTGTTCCTAAACCTACGTATGCCAGCTATACTTGTTATTATGATTATTATAAAATACTTTTATTGAGTGTCTACTATCTTAAAGGTATGTGTGTGCTGCATGTATATGCACACCCACGTACATTTTAGATTATGAGACAATAAATAATATAGCAAATGAATTACACTGTAAAATAGGAGCCCCCAACAGAATAGATAATTTTGGGATGTGCTGGCATGGCCATTTCAGGAAACTTTTAGTAATGAGATGAGACCCAGTGAATGAATAGCATTTCAAGAGTTATTTTGTGAGGTCCTAAATCTTCTTTTAGAATAGATAAAAGTCAAGGCATTATTTTCATTTCCATTATGCAGTCTGGATATTAAGTTTATATTGTTGCAAATTTGGTGTACTTATATATTATTTTCCTAATATGGTAGGAAATTAAAGATCTTCCAAATAAATTTGGCCCATCCCTCTAACTTCCAATATAGTTATCTTCCAACTCTTTGGGAGAGATAAATGTATTTTTTGCTTTTACATAATTTTATGAAAGTTAGGTTTATAGTCCTTTTGGTTTAAAATAATCATAACCCTCTTTTCCTAATGACTACAATTTCAGTTTCTTGTATCTGTACTCATCTACTTATTTGAAATCAAATAATAGGCAGAGATACTAGATTCCAACCATAAACTTTATTACAGAAAAAGATTCCCGAAATAACTAAATCCTACATCTTGAATTATCTAAGTACATCTACCTAAATATAGCAATTAAAATATGAAATAAATAAAAATTTTGATAGGTACCGCCAGTCTCCTAGCAGAACAGTTTATAAGAAGAATATTAACGTCAATATTTTAAAGTTTGAGACCAAGTATATCACTTAAACTTTCTTAGCCTCAGTTGTAAAATGTTAGCTGGGTTATTGAAAGATTTATATATGGAAAATGCTTAAAACAGTGTTTAGTTTAACCAAGGAAATTGACCATTGTTACTCTCTAGTTCGTCTTTCTAGCTCCACTAGAGTATTTCACTAATCTTTAACCTTCCCAATATCAACACTTTTTTTTGCTCACTTGGTATTTGTGTCACAGAGATGCCACTGTTGCTCACATTATAATAAGAAGAGCAAGAAAAAACAGTTTCTTTGTGTCATTTTGCCTATAACAATTCTGGTTTCCCTTATGATTAGTTGGAAATAAAAAGCTGCATTTAGTCCAATTTGGTTTAAAACTTGATCCAATCCAATAATATTAACAGTCCTCTAAGAAAATAGTCTGTCTTTGGAAAATGACTACTTGGCTCTCTTATTTCCACTCTCCCCGCACACTTGATCTTCTCAAAGATGGTGTTAGGTTAAATGTAGGGATAATCGAGTTGGGAACTTTTATGAACATACAGGCAAAGAAGGAAGAGTCTTTGGATCCATCAGGTACTTACTGGTTTTCAGACCACTGCAGAGTGGGTGTCTGCTGCATTACTTGGTTGGTTGGTCCTTTCTCAGGATTTTCTGTTGGCTTTTGCTGCTGACATCTGGGGCTGATGAACACAAATGTAATTTTTCTCTGCTCAATCAACAACTCTCTGATTACTCAGCCCTTGCTGTGTTTCAGACTCTTTGCCACTTCTTCCATCTGGATCCTTGGCCCAGACTTGCCACTCCTCCACAGCAGGTTCTTGCCACGTAGGAAGCAAGAGAAGCGTGGGAGATCATTCCAGACTCTATTTACTTATGGCCCTTTTTCTCCATCCCATAAACATAACATTCCACCTCATGGAGACACAGGGTCCTTTTTTACTGCAGTCTTTTCCAAGTGTCCCAAATAGAGAACTGGATAAGAGCTTCTTGTCCTCAGCTTTCTTTTCAAGCTAATTGACACATCTGCTCCTGAAGGCCAAACCCGGAGAGGAGAAATTAGGACATAGATCTGACAGCTTCCTTGCCTAGTACTTTCCCATAATGCCAAAGATTAGGAGTGTCTGCTTATTTCTTCCTGCCAGCCTAGGACTTTCCTCTATTGTCTGGGTCACAGAGCTTGCATCTTGATTGGTTGAAATGGGAAGTAAAATAATTAAAAGCTAATTTCTTCCTCAGCAATGCTTAATTTTCAAGCCTAATATCTTCTTGAAAATGTATATTTGTAATATCATAACCTGAATATTGGTGTTTTATTTTCCTCTTGCACTCCTACTCTAACAGTTTTAATTACTTTGAAGCAGTTAGGTGCCTGGGGCTGACTAGGGAGAAGGTCATGTCATGAGAATGCAAATGACAACAGCTCTTTAACTATTTTTTTCAAATATGATTTCTATTACATCCGCTAAACTATTGATATCTTTTCTATTTCAATTTTTATATTTATGATAGGATATTAAATCAAAGTGTCTAAGAATACAATGTTCAAGTCAGGTTACATAACCTTGTTCAAGATATTTGCTGCTTCTATTTGTTTCTATCAGTTATTATATTATCCTTCATCAACCAAGGAAAGCACATATTCAGATACTCTGTGAAAATAATCTTTCCTTATAGCTTTCATAACAGTAAAGAGCAAAATGACGGTCCTTAAATTTCTTGTGAAAATAAACGGAATTTTAAATAATATTTTAAATTAAAATTATTGAAATAATTATGTTATATATTTAAATGGTGGTCAAATTAGTCATCAACCTACATTCATTAATGTAAATAATGTGTGAACTTTCTTCTTTCTTTCCTTCTCCCTTTTTTCCTTTCCTAATCCATTTTAGGCTGTCTCCACCGATTCCAGCATTTCTCTCAGCGTGATCTTATGCAGAAAGACGTGATCAAGGAAAGCATCCAGAACGTGGTAAGCAGAATGTGGAAGGAGCGTAGAGGCTTGCTGAGAAAGTTGTACAATCTGTTATGTATGATTGAGTATCATATTTATGCCTAAACTACTTTCTGCCATTATTACTTGCTATTAACTTTTTCCCAAAGTGCATATATTTAAAATTTATTTGCTTGTCCTTCCCTTAAATGCTTAAACTCTTTTGCATTTAAGTTCCTGAAGTAATGCCCTGACTTAATAAATAGAAATACTCATTTATTACAATGAAACATGTATTAGAAGCTAAAAATTTCCTGGTACCATTCAAATAAAAGGGGCAAGTTCCTCAATACACGGGAAATCTCTTATCCAGAGGACATAGCAGAGATCATAACTATTTCCTATTTTTATGCATATTACATACTTCTTTAAAGATGTTTCCATTATAAAATTTCATTTGCATATGTGTAAAATTTTGTTTTCACTAATACATTTAATATAATTAATCTAAACTAATATATTTAATCATTTTAGGTCTTGTCTTTCTGAGTTGAATTCTCTTTCTTTCCATTTTTATATGTGAAATTTGATAACCTGAAATTAGGATAAAAAGTATAATACTAATCAACAAGGTCCTCACATCCTGCACATCTGGAGATGAAAAATGTCATGTTTAAAAATGAAAAGTTAAACAGAAAGTGGCAAAAATTATTGTAGAAAATCTTATGATTCTAATTTGTATTTTATTAAAGTTTAACTCTGATAACTCCAAACATTTGGTTTTATAGTAATTTATACACTCTCTGCATCCTGGTTATTCATGAGTACATGCATTTTACATATTTAATAATTTAAGTATCAAAACAGTAATGGTTATGAGTTCTCTTCAAGATGGCGCTGTGAGCAGACATTGAACTCGCCTCCTCCCACAAACACAACCAGGTTACAACAATTTTAAGAAGAATCACCCTGGATTGAAAACTGAAAACTGGATAAAAAGAACCCCCACAACAAGGGACAGTCCTGATGAAAGCAGAAGAGGCAGTAACTCTGGCTGGAGAGGAAAAAAACCACGTTTGGGAGCAGCGGAGATTCTCAGCTGGCCAGGAGGGAACCACCCTAAGGTACGCAGCCCTCCCTGGAGGAGTGAGGTCCGGAGCAGGGGCAATACTGCTATACTGAGCCCAACTGAGATGGGGGTCTTACTGTCTGGCTTTGTGGCTTTTAACTGCAGCGAGGACACCCCAGAAAAGCTATCGGCCGAAAGCCGAAAAGATCCAGGTCTTAAAGGGTCCAAGCACAAACTCACTCATTGCAGCAACCTAAAATCACCAGAGAGAAGGCTGACTGTCCTTTGGTGAAATGAGACTCACCTGGTGGGCTCTGGGGGCATTTTCGTGAGAGGAGGATCCTCTCCTGAGACTGAGACATTGGTGGGGGCCGTTGTTCTGAGCTGGTCCATGCGTGCTGATATGGACACAGGTGGGGGCCATTGAGGTGCGTCCCTTGGGCTGTTAGCCCAGGGGTCTGCCACATCCACTAGAGCACAGATTTAATCCAGTTCAGCCAGGGCAGGCAACCCACCCTAGGGACTGGCCCCACCTAACAGCAAGTCCTCAGGCTACTTTTCAGCCTGCATTGACTGAGTGCCTTGATCCTCTACAGGCAGGCAAGGGTGTCTGCCTCTGTGGGGCAGGGCTTGTGTGAGGACCAGGTGAACTGTGGGGGGCATTGGGCACAGGTGGGGGCCTCTGCAGTGTGGCGGTGGGGTACACTCCAGGGGGTTGAGAAGTGTGCATGGACCAGGACTGTGCTGACAGTGTATGTGGTCCAGAGGGGGGTGAGGCTTATCAGCAGCAGAAGACTTGTGTTTCACAAATAGCCATAAAAAGGATCAGACCCACCTTCCAACACCTGAAACAACGGAGTGCCTCCATGCCAAGGGCTAGCCCTACTCAGCTGCACTCCTAAGAGAACTGACATCAGCCTTGTTGGCCTCAGGCCTATCACAACTGTACGCCCCTGAGCTACACTGGGTACCAACCCAATTAAGAGGACAACTGCAATAAGAGTGTGCTAATAGGCGGGACCAAGATGACAGGGTGAGTGGTCTTCTTCGTCTCTCCCCCCTCGAATCTACAACTAATTGGACATTCACCGATTAACAAAGGATATCCAGATAGCATCTCAAGATGCCTAAGAGTCTCGTGCTACCATACATGGGAAGGCGGACGAACTCCCCCCCGGGAGGAGGTGGAAATAGGTGAAAACTCTCCAACCCCCGACCCCCGGACAGCCTAGTTCCTGCAGCAGGCTCTCTTCCAGCAGATTCCCCCATAGCACTGCCACACACCAAGGGTGGGAGTGTACACTCACCAACGAAGTGATGGTGGAAACAGATGACAACAGCCCTACTCAAGCCCCCTGTGATCACACCTAAGCCCAGGGGGAATCCTCAGGGTCCCGCACCCACTGGCAGGGAAGGCCTCCGCTCACCATTAGCAGGGAGGCCCCGCCCAGAATCCAGAACAAAGGGAAGCTCCCCATGGGCGGATTCCCTGGCACAGCACCAGACTGCAAGCTGCTGTGGGGCCCACGGTCTCTGGCACACGGGTCGGTGCAGGGGGTGCCCAGACTTCCCGTGGACGTGCTTGGGGACTGGGTGGAGCTCCAACACCCGGCTCTGCAGCCCGGGGGGATGCTCCAAGGGCCTGCACTCCCCCAGCAGGCAGGGCCTCTGCTCGCCATTGGCAGGGAGGCCCTACCCAGCATTCAGAACACCAGGAAGCTCCCTAGAGCAGAATTCCCCACAAGGCAGCAGCTTACAAGCCACCGCCAGGCCCACGGACTCTGGCCGTGTCTCAGACGAGGCAAGGGGCTCCCAGAGATCCTGTGAGAGTGGAGTGGGGCAGAGTAGAGCTCTGGTGAAATGGCTACATAGCCCAGGGGGGAACTCCAGGTTCCTACAGCAGCCTCAGCGAAAGCCTCTGCACAGCACTAGTGGAGAGGTCCCGACTGGCAATCACAAGGCAGGAAGTCCCTGGGGCAAAAGTAGCACAGCTAGGTGAGCACAGACTGCAGAGGACACCCATAGTTCTGCTGGAACCTATAGTGGACAAGTGTGATCTTGTGGGCTCTGTTAGGGACAAAGCAGCGATTATAGGTGATCCTGCTCCTGGCTGCTGGGAAAGCCCACAACACCACTGTAGACCACAAGGAGGGAGCGCGTCTAAGTGGGCTGCAACACTAGGCACCAGCAGCCTGAGGCCCCCTTGTGATTGCCCCCACAACTGACAAGGGACCCCACAGGACCACTGTGACTACGAGGAGGGGTCCAGGTCCAGTCAGTAACAGCTAACAGGGTTCCTGGTTGGTGCAGTCTAAACAGCTGCCCCCCCCCCCCC